>NW_016808980.1:4556333-4564928 GCF_001698545.2 Rhinopithecus bieti
TTTTTTTTTTTTTTTTTTTTTTTTTTTTTAATGTCCTTATTTAGCAAAATCAGAGATAGGTGAGAATTTGGGGAAAAAAACATCTAAGTTAGTCCCTATGTCAGCTCTCAACATTATACTGTATTTTAGAAACTTGACTAATATGTGAAACTGTAATTTTGGGGAACTCCACTTCTCTACTGACATCCTTTCCAAAAACAAGACACCAGCTCTACACTCAGTCTCGGGATCAGAAATAAGATGTGAGGCTGGGCACAATGGCTCACGCCTGTAATCCCAATGCTTTAGGAGGCCGAGGTGGGTGGATCACCTGAGGCCAGGAGTTGGAGACGAGCCTGGCCAACATGGTGAAACTCCTTATCTGCTAAAAATACAAAAATTAGCTGGGCATGGTGATACACACCTGTAATCCCAGCTACTTGGGAATCACTTGAACACAGGAGGTAAGATTACAGTGAGCCAAGATCGCACCACTGCATTCCAGCCTGGGCAACAGAGTGAGACTTTGTCTCCCAAAAAAAAAGAAAGAAAGAAAAGAAACATGATGGAGTGTAACTTTATTATTTCCCACTCAGGGAAACAGCATAACTTACTGAAAACATTTACTACTAGAAGGATGTTTTGGTTCCAATTCTCAATTACCTGAAGTTACCATCACTCTCCACCCAAGACCTTGTAGGATTATTTCACTGCAGTGAAGGACAATGAAGGAGGTTCAGTGGGAAACGATCTTAGAAGAGAGGAAGCTTCCACTTTGCCTGGGAGGGTGAACAGCCTGGGAGACCTGGAGATGAGGGCAGGCATTCTAGGCCAAGGCGTCTTCCTGTGTGGTCAGATGGGGAAGGAAACCCTCCTGGCAAAACAGCAGCAATTCTTTCTCCAGGGAAGCTTCTGAGACAGACTCTGATCATCAATTGTGCCTAACTGTCCTAAGCTCCCAGGGTCACAGGAATCCTTAGGCACCCCAAAGGTGCCATCCCTGACTGCCCAGCACACCCTACCCCCAAAGCATTGTGACAGCTCGGGAATGACTTCCTCTGAAAACTTCTGTCCAGATCTAAAACCATCCTGTTTGTTTGCTTGTGACTGTCTTTTTCGAAAAGTAACACCTCAGGACCAAGACTCTGTTGTCTTGTCCACTGCTGCCCCCAATGCCTGGAACAAGGTGCCGGACACAGGGTCAGGCACTCAACACACAGCTGGTGAATAAACATCGCGGAATTAGCATGCATGTAGAATCAGTACGCACGTGTTTGGCCACAGTCACTAACCGTAGCTGATCAGAAATTAAAATTAACTTGCATATTCATCAAAACTTCTACATGGCTATCAGTGGCTGCCATCTAATTGCCATTCTGCAACTTCAAGAGTGCAATTTCAAGAGTGTAATAAAAAAAATTGCATTAAACACACCATAAAGTTGATCAGCACAAGCAAAAAAAACTGCACCATTTGAATTTATACTCACTCCACTTATGACCCTCCAAAACAAAAATGCTGGGCATCCTAGGGCTATCTCTGACAGCAAATGCCTTCAGCTCTTGACTTAACATACTAGACAGAACACTTCCTTAAACTCTAAAACAATGAATAATTTTAAATCAGGTTTACATCGATTAAAACCAATTTGCTAATCAGTAATCGTTAAAGTGGTTGTAACAATAAAGACGTTAATAACGGAATACAGCAAAATAGAAATTCTAATCCACTAACAGCAAATCACCATTCCAATTGAATAGGGTGTGTGCACAAACACAAGCCTTCCCAGAAGCCTCCAGCTCTCCACACTCCTGCACACAGAAGGCAGCAATAAACTGATGGCACTGCTGATAGAGTCAATTGTCTTTCTCCACAAAGAACTGGAGGGGAAAAGGAGGATATTATAATCCAACACTATAATCTAAATGCTTCTACTTTGCAAGGAAGTGAGCATTATGAACACACTAAGCTTACTGAAAAGTACTTCACAAAAATGTTTTCCAATGTTTAAAAACATTTTAAAATCTTTACTCGGGTAAACGACAGAACTTAACCTTAACTCAAATACCCCCTAACACCTAAGGCAAGTGGCTATGCAGTATAGCCATAGTTTGAGAGAATACTAGGGTTTAATTTATATTGGGATTATTTAAGTAGACACTTTTACAATTTGCCAGAGCATCATCTTTGAAATCCAGTAGGAACCATATTGCTTAGAAAAGGTTGGACTAGAAATGTGATGTTCTTCAGGTCACTAATTACACACTGATTTGTGACTAAAGCTATTATGAATTCTACCACTACCTGTAGATCTTGAAATTAGCAAATACGACACATTATACACTGCTTAATAAAAAGCACAGTAATCTGTGCTTAAGTACAACGAATTAAGTACAACAGCCACTTTGCTGACAATTACTGTAACTTGGGAATATTTTTCTTTACATCCAGACGTACTCGAACTGTTAACTTTTAAAAACAGCACAGCCTCTTTGTTTCAGCTTAACAGGTTACCTTACAGTGTTGATATGAAATATGTATCTACCATAATATGAAGCAATAAGGTATTCAAAGTCCTCAAAAACACAGAAAAATTATATTTATGCACAATTTGTCATACTAATATT
This sequence comes from Rhinopithecus bieti, assembly GCF_001698545.2. Taxonomy (NCBI): domain Eukaryota; kingdom Metazoa; phylum Chordata; class Mammalia; order Primates; family Cercopithecidae; genus Rhinopithecus; species Rhinopithecus bieti. The sequence goes on from NW_016808980.1 coordinate 4,558,940, forward strand.
AAGCTACTTTTCCCGAGTTACTGAAGTGTCCAAATAAGGAGTTACTAAAAAATTCAACTTAAATATCTATTCTCTGGCCAGTGCATTTGTACCCTGAAAACTACAAAATTATCTTCTGGCTAGAAGTTTACACTTTTCTGAAAGTTTTCCTTGTATTTTACACACAGTATTTTTTCTTAATCTGACAAGTGAAGAAAACTCTGCATAGCCGTCTACTAACAATCAAAAAGCTACAGGTTTTTTTATTTTTTATTTTTAATGCTCTAAATTCTTCAACACTGTTTCAAGGAAATTACTAGGGGTCACACCCATGAGGCTAAATGGTCAACCCAACTTTCCTAATATAGCTGTGGAAAGATGCTTCCAAGTTAAGCAAAAGAAAAAGATTGGAATATTCAAAGTTTATATTTAAGGTTACAACCTAAACTCTTCAAACTTGGGAAGCTCGTAAAGGAAATAACTTCATTTTGCTGAAATTGTTCATAAATTGCCAATTATAACTAGGGTTAGAGATCAAAGTACTATAAAAATATAATCATATAGCATATTTGAGTGTCATTAACTAGAAACTTGCCTGATTCATCATAAAATCAGTTAAGGTCAGTCAAGGGATCTTAATAAGAACTTAAAGTATAACATACTAACTTTAGTTTCAATATTAACAGGTACTGTCATCTCCAAAGTAGTTTTTAAAAACATCCTGATCTGAAAAGAAGAGTTATAAGGAAAGTGAATTTTTAAAAACTTTAATTAAGCAAGATTAAGCATTGCTATCCATTTCTCCTATTACTACTACTTAACCAGTACAACCTTGTATCTGTAAAAATTTGACAGGCCTAACTGCACCAAAAAGATTTCAGCAAATTAATAAACTGTTCTATCTTTACCTGCACTAACTCTCTGCAATGAAAACACTGAACGTGTGTCTATTACACATCTATACACACACACACACACACACACACACACAAATAACTATGCCCATTACTAGACCACTACACCATACCACTTTTTCCAGTGAGCGCTCTGAATTAAACACAATTCAAGTAACCTAGTTAAATACAAGCTTAGGCAAGGCCTTTTAAGGCATAACATCTTTCTTCTGAAAGATTTAAATATTCCCATCCTATCTTTTGTTGACTACATACTAAAGTTGTGTATCTGGCTCTTTCCAGTCACCTGCTTGCTTTCAAATCAAGGGGAAAAATCTCCTTTCAATTAATAATACAATCACTGTTCAGTACATTTATAAACTGAAAAAAATATATTGATTACAAAAGAAAGAAAACATTTCTTCAGTATAACTATTATGTTATCCTTATTTGACACAGGTAGAAGTATTATTTCTAAGGTTGATTCAAGAAATGTCTGGAGTCTACATTTCCAGTCCATTTAACTGTATTTTAAATCTCAAAGGTTTCCAGACACACCCGAAAATAATGGAACACCAATACAGAAACACTACACGAATCCGTTAAAAACCTAGCTTCTGAGTCTAGGGGAGCTTTTCCATAGGAAGTACAGGCATGTGGAGGTCAGAAACAAGTTTTGTAAAGCTTAATAAGAACAAAGGCTAAGTCAGGAATCCAACTAACTCTCATACAACTTCTTCAGCCGTCTTTTCAGGTTTAGTAATTTTATTTCTCAACTTTATCATAAAATTACCAAACTGTCCCCAAATTTCCAGTAACTCAGTTATGCTGATACCCTGGGCAGGAAGTAATGGAGATGTTCAGAACAGTCAGTCAACAAATGTTCAAATGGAAAGCATTCCAACGTTAAATATAAAAGGGTAATATGTGGCGGCAGCTGGCTAGCAGGGGCTTCCCCCCTATTTATCTGGAAGATAGATGTGTACAAGAATAGAGCATGTCATCGTGAGCTGCAGATTTTAGTAAAGAATCGTCCCTGTTCTTCTACTTCCTTAAAGTCAGATTTCTATCTGCCCTCGTGGTCGAAATTCAAAAACCTTTGCCCCAGATACCACTGCAAATTTGTCTGTCATTACTGGCTGGGGAAAATAACCCAGTTCACCTTACTCCAAAAACATGAGCATTTCAGAAAAGTTTTTATACTGCCTCTAAAATGAGGCCATTAAGTGATATTCAATTATCAGGCTTCCTTCACCCGAATTGAAGAAATTTCCTGCTGTCTTTGTATAATACATTTTTTCTTCCACGTGCATTTAAACTAGTTAACACCCCTCCCCGCCAAAATCTGGAGATGAGGTGTGCGGATGAAGACCCCCCTACCCCGCCATTGTCTCAAGTTTAATTTACATGCTGTAACCAAACTCTTCACTCTTTAGAATATTTAACAAGATTGAGATTCCTTTAATTCCATTTTGGTAGCTGTTTTGTAAATACCTTCCAGGTTTTTATTTTTTAATATCCCAGTAATCTAAAAACTATCCTGTATATTTCAATTGTAGTAACTGGATTTAAAATCTTATTACATTTATTTTATTAGTGCAATACTCAGTTTATGCAACTGTCTCATGTTTTTCATTCCTACTTTCTAATTCTAAGGCTTGAAAACAGCCATTGCTCAGTCCTTCAGCTTCACCTTCCCAATTCATTCATTAAACATTCTGCTCAGGGATTAAACTGAAATGGGAAATTAGGAATGAACCATTTAAAACAAATCATACCCAGCAACCTCAAAATCTACAACATACAGGCTATATGGGCATACAGGAGACGGGACAATTTCAATTTTTTTTAAGCAAATGGAAACAAAGCTTCATATAAAACATAAAAAGGGTCCAATCATTTACTTTCAAACAGCGTCAGATAAAAGTAGCTCCTTTTTTAAAGTGCCATCTTTGAGGCAGTCAAGAGTCATTAAAACTACTCCAAAGTTCTTACCAACCAATATCATGTTTGTGACAACTGTGAGAAAAGAATGTAATTTTATAAAGTGGGAAAACAGCACATCTTCTGGGACCCCCGAGGCTCTAATCAGGCATCTCAGAATTAGGAGTGCTCCAGGGTTGGGAAATGGCTACCCTGCTGTGGCGAAAACATGCCATTTCATAATAAATGTTGTTAAGAGAGAAAAAAGTGATTAGCATGTATCTGCAATGAGGAGATAGAAGGACTTAGTCATTGCCAGGCCATTATATTCCTTAATTATTTCATCAGTTTATAAGTGACTTGATGATTAAGTCTTATTTTCAGATTTCCTCCAAAACAAGTCCACTGGAAGGGGATTAGGAGCTCCTACTCCTCCCTTAAGTTTTCCTGCCAAAAATGGAGGCTTACAAAGAAAATGCAAATTTACCCCCACCTTAAAAGTAAAGGCAGTCAAAGTCAAAACCTTCACTGCTCCTCCTTCCTCCCCTACTACCTGGAAAAAAATTTTGACCTATTACCAAAATAGATTCCTCAGGGTAAAGGGGAGAAAAGTTTTCTATAAATTTTTTCTAAGTGGTGTATTAGTTCCTTTTTCTGAGTAAGAAGTGAAAGGGAATAGGAACCCAACAGAACTGCTAAACTTCGATCTCACAAGTTATTAAAAAACAGCAAAGGTCAAACTGCAAAGCGTTAGGAAAGTGTTGTGAAGACAAAAGGATTAAAAGAAGTGGGACACTAAAGAAAAAAGTGTGTGTCCTTCACCAATAAAAGTCATATCTTGTCCTCTACTTCCTCCTTCTGTAGGCAAATAAAGACACAATTCTATCTAAAGGACTAGCTTTCCTCATCACGCCAAATAATTAAAATTCCAAACAAAGATTAATCCTATTCTAACAATTAAAATAAATTATAAATCTGCCTTGTAACTACTGACAACTGAATTTTAAATAAGTCACTGCCTCTTGAATTTAATCCTTATATAACCGATTAAAATGGCAGTAACATCAGGGTTAGGAAACAAAACAAATCGAAACACTATTAGTCTCTGGAACACTGAACAAAACAGTATCTAAAATAAATATGACTTCTCAGAAGGAAAAAAGTTATCTACCATTAAGGACACACCTTAAAAGTTCTTAGCACACATTAACTAAGCAAGCACAAACTAGTGGCTTGCCTGTTATATTTTCAGACAAAAAGAAATGAGGTTATTCCTCTACACTTGTCACTGCAGACACATAAAGGCTTTTAGAAACTACATCTATTACTCAATGTCTAAGTATCAGAAAACTTAGCATTTTAAGTCTTGTTTGATATCAGTCAAGAAAGAACATCCATTTCAGGGGAAAGAAGTACAGTAAAATAAGAATATTGTAAATGTCCTTCTTGACATATACAAAAGAGAAGGTAAAAGGCCTCCTAAGACCCCTACCTAGTGGCCAGGCCTGGATGGCAGCTGTTGCTACCTCGCCTTTTCTTTTGTTGAGCTTAATCTCATGTCAAGTCATTCAACCAACTCAAAAGCGATGAAGACATAATTGAATCAACCTGAACTAAATCAGACCTAGGCTTCTTAAAACATACAGCTTAATGCTTCCAAACGATCTAGAAAACTAAGAAACCTAGCTACGCTGTAGGACATACGGTGGCCAATAATACAGGACCCCCAAACTGGCCAATGGACCAGTGCAACCGCCATTTACTTCCTCCGTGTTTAGGAATGTTCAACGCTTCAAGCCCCATAGGCTGATTCAGGAAGATAAACTGAGGCTCAAAGAATTTCGAAGTGGAACAATACACCAAAACCTTAAACCTGAAATGACTATCCTTTTCTGGGGCGGGGAGAATAGAAAAAGAGAAAAGGGGCTCCCAGGGTGGCCCGGATGCCAGGGTCCCAGAAGGGGCCTTTTAGCTCCTGTAACTAAACCTGGCGGAAAACTCTCCGCCTGCTCACCCCACCCCCATCCCACCCGCCCAAGAATGCGCCTTCCCGTCTTCGGTGGCCCTACCCAGAATCCCAAAATGTGGGCTCCAACCGGGGCCCTAAACGTCTTCCCAAATCCCAGAGATCCAGGTTCCGGCTGCGCGCCCCGCGTGCCGGGTCTAGCCCCTCGGGCGGGACCGCCCAGGCGGCCCCAAATCCAGCCTCATGAGCCCCCAGCAGCGCCCTCCGCCCCTCCACCATCCCGTCCCGCTCGCAGTCGGGGCCAAATCGAGGGACAAGAGGGCTGTGCATCTGAAACTGAGCGGTTTCACCACTCGGCACCTCCTGGCAGAAACTTCCCTTTAAAAAAAAAAAAAAAAAAAAAAAAAAACAAAAGCACTTTTGGGCTAGCATTTCAATCCTTCCTGCCCTTTAGAGTTCCCAGTTCTGCTTCCAGCTGGCTTTGGGTGTTCCACTACAATTGAGTTGTAAAGACATTAAGTGTTTTATACAACATTGACTTAAATAAAAATCTTTAAAATTAGAGGAGAAAAAAAAGCCACCTTATCGCACACATCCAGGAAACGCAGCCCGTACATCCCTGCTCAGGGATGAGCAGGCGCCCGGGACTCCCGGGGACAGATTTTTGGGCACCCGAGGTAATCACCGGGACGCACGTCGGGGTCCGCGGCGAGGCCCAGCCCCTCCCGCGGTCCCTTAGACGCGCCCTCCGCCCGGCCCGTGTGGACGGTCCCGGCCATTGTTTGCGGGGGATGCCCGTCCGGACGCATTGTTTTGGCCGTTTCCAACTTGTCCCGGCCCCTCCCGGGCATCGCGGGGGGCCCACGCCGACGTCCCCTCTCCGCCCGCGCCCCAAGGGCCGAGTGGGCAAATTGGGAGACCCGCCCCGAGGGGCGACCCAACTTTTCGGAACAACCCCCTACCGCCGACCCCCGCAGCCCCCGGACCCCTGCTCCCGGCGGAGATTCTGGGGACACCGCACCCCAAGCCCTTCTGAATCGTGCGGCGTGAGTGTGACGGCCAGGAGCGGATGTAGTCCGGAATCGCCCGCACCTTCCCGCGGGCGGAAACGCTGGAGCCGGCTGGGGAGGGGGCGCCCTAGAGGAGCGGATAGAAAGCTGAGGCGGGGAACTGGGGTCATCCTGGGGGGGACAAGACAACGAGCCGGGCGCCTCGGGGGCGGCGCGGG
>NW_016808980.1:4566342-4569049 GCF_001698545.2 Rhinopithecus bieti
TGTTCTGATTTTTTTTTTTTTTCCCTGAAAGGGCCGGGCTTGCGCTCTTCTAACTTGAGATTTCTAAACTTAGTCTAGGTTCCAAGAATCTACTTGGTTTTGATAGAAATCCATTTGGAGGAAACCGGGGACAAAAAAAAGTGGGGACAAAAAAAAAAAAACCGCTACCCTTTCCCCTCCTCCCTACGCCCAACTCATTTAAAGCGTTTCCCAACTGTTTTTTTTTTTCTTGCTTAAAAAAGGACAAAAATAGGTTCTGATTCCCAAAGCCTGTGATACTTCCCCATTTTAAGTAAGCCTCGAGGAACCATAGACACAACAAGCACACCCCCAATTTTTCTGCCTCAAAATGGATACTAATGCAAATATGAAATGGATCTATGCAAGTCGCTATCAACAAAATAGCCAAATACTTATTTTTTTTTACTGGCCTTCGGCATATCCAAAATGAAAAAACTTTAAAACACATCAAGAAAAGCATTTAAAATATGTATTTCCTAAATCAAAAGAAAGAACGCACTACAGAAATGATCTGGAGCTAGTGAGCAATGCAATCTTAATAAATAGGAAAAGGAATTTGAAAAGACAGCTCAGCAAAGGGGAAGAATTTGCCAAGTGTCATGTTTTGCTGTCATTTTATATATAACTACTAACCCCACATATGGTCTGGTTAGTCTTTTTTAAAAAGGAAGTGAATCAATTACTTACTCACACTTAATTAATTAGCAGTGCCAGTAGATTCTTAGGCCAGCACTAAAAACCTAAATTGGGTGATTTTTTTTTTCACTCAAGTCCACTGATATTGATCACTTTTAGTATTAGGATTCCTTTTCTCACAAAAGATGAATACCTTTCTTTAAAATATATTTTTTAATCTTATTGTCACATTCTAAAACAGTCCAAAAACACTCTTCATAAACAAGAAACTTCATTTAACTTTATGAAAACAAATGACTATGAGCCTTGCTACACAACAAAGAAACTGAACAAGTGGAACCAGGTTGAGCCGTAAGTGTAGCCTCATTCTACATGTTAATGGATAACCTTTGAACTCTGAGATCTTGAATGCTGTAAACACAATAGCACTGATAGTTAAAAATTCTAGTGTCAAAATCAAGCATAAGGAAAAGTCCAAACTTTTCAGGGGGAATAGGGAAACAATCAAATATTTTGACAAATAATCGTTTCAGTAAGAACAAGGAGATTCCTGGCTCTCAGACCTTTTTGCTACTGAAGTATTTTCTGAGCAAAACGGTTGTGCTTTTTTCCCCGTGCCCTCCAAAGCTACCACTTTGTTCACATTATAGCATCATGATTTGTTACTGTTTCGCAGCCTCCCTCAAAAAAAAAAAATGCCTTATTATGTTGTAGCTTTTAAAATTGAAAGATGATTATATTCACTCATCTATCTTCTAAGAGTTTTATTTATATGTGATCCTCCTTATGTTTGAGCAAAGAATTACAAAGAACCTTCTCCTGGAGTCTTGCCAACAAAACTGGGAAATCGTTGCAAAATTCTGCCAGTGACTGACTGCTGGGTTGCAAATACATACTGTGTTTCCCGAAGGACATAGAGGGATCTGAATTCGCCTGGGAGGGCTTCCCTGAGACACATTCTTCCCTTAGAATGTGAGACTCATACTTCACATTTATTTGGAAAGCATGTATAGTTCAAACAATTAAAATATAGAAACTCCAAAAGTAACAGGAGAACACTGGAAACATTTGGTTTTGTAATAAAATCCAGGAATTCATATTGCACGAAGTGAAAATTGAAAATCGAACGTTGGTCTTCCTACGCTTAGCTCCACCCACAAGAAATCCAGCTTCGCCATCACTCCCTGCCTAGGCCATCTCTAAAGGAGTCAGGTGCTACTAGATGCCAGCAACAAAAACAAAGAATGGAACCCAAAGAAAAGCTCTGCATATGTTACTTGGAGAAAGGGCAGAAAAGCTCCACTTCACCTTGTTTTAATACAGCAAACATCAGCTACACTTCATTTTTCACAATTATCCAAACAGACAGGCCCTCCTTAAGACGTATTTCCTAGTATGCACTTATAAAATCACACCATTATCTCTGATTTAATTCTAGTGATATAAGGCCTCTTCGTTTAGTCAACATCTGATTTTCTATCCAGATCCTGCCAGTCACAGCATGCTCAGAGCTAGTAACATAACAAAACAAAACAAAAAAAAGAAAAAAACAAAACTTCTGATTTGCTGTATTTAACACTTACTGGAATCATCTGTTGAGACTCAGCCTTAATTAGAAGAACAGAATGAGGTATGATCTTCTTATTTCACAAGTCTTTATTTTACTGTGGAATTATTATACAAAAACTATTTGGAAACTATGTGTAAATCCCTGGAGCTGAAACAGAGCCAACACAGATACGGGACGTAAAAGAATTCAGTGTTCAGAGCAGGAAAACCTGAAAAACTGCAGCGAGGAGTTAGCAGGAAAAGAACATGAAAAAGTTAGGCAAACCTGCCAGCATCTGCAAACTACAAAGGACATTTGAGAAGGAAACAGGGACAGCCCTTTGAACAAGACTGAATGCACTAAAGTAAGTAGGAATAACAAACAGCTCGAAGAAGCAACACATTGCTCTCTTTTCTGTTAAGTTTCTTGATCCCATGCAAGTCACTCCTCTGTAAAGTATCACAATAATATACAATTAAAAATATATATATATATATATAT
>NW_016808980.1:4570861-4585700 GCF_001698545.2 Rhinopithecus bieti
TATATATATATATATATATAGCAGAACTCACCTTTCAGAAGAGAAGGCAGGGTCTGGAACCTGATAACTCGCTAGGACAGGACTTCAGTCTACCTGGCTCTGAACAATACTGGAAGAGATGTGATTGCTGGTTTTTATAAGCACACCAAAAAGGGAGGGGTCAAGAATAAGACTCAATTTAAATAAAGGTTTTAGTACCCTCCCAACTTGATTGGATTAGTCAATCTTGATAAGGTTGACAGCATTTTTTAACTGGATTTGTCCCATTGGTGCGTTCGATGAGTGCCCTCCCCCACTGCAAACACAACTCATGACTCCTAATATTCTGGATAGTTTTCTGAAATTACCTTCACTCAAAATGTTAATGTAAACTCCCTTAAAAATTGCACACAAAACACAACACTGGGAACACCTCTTTAAACTTTTCTGCCTTCATCAGATATTCCAAACGGGTAGCTTTGGAATGAGGGACGGAGGGGAAGAAGGTAACTAACATTAATTGAAATTAAATCATCATTATAATCTCCAGCCAAAATCTTAAAATCTAATCAGGATATTTAATCTCCACCCTATACAGACCTTGCATCTGTCAGCAAACCCTCATATGTCTCAATTGTGTCCATTTATCTTTATCTCTAACAAAAGCCTACACCAAGGTACCACTGGCAGGTGCCATGCACGTGAACATGGAGTCTGCTGTTGGAAATGTGTTGGGAAGGGCAAGTTCCAGGTGAGAATTATGCACATTTAGGAGCTTTCCAAATACGGATGGCATGTTGAGTCATCAGACTGGATAAAATTGCCCAAAAGACGTGCTAGTATTGGGCCCTCGGGTGGTTCGGTGCCTGGAAGTCAAGGAGAAGAGACAGAGAGCAAAGGGGACTGACCGGGAGCAGGCGGTGAGGTCTGAGGGACCTCAGGAGAGCATGGGGGCCCAAATGCAAGGGAAAAAAGGGTGTCAGTTCCATCACATGTTCTCCTCCAGACACAGACAGCACTGTATGTACAGGTTCCTCCAAATTTCCTCCTTTCTAGGTTTCCCTTAATGCTTTCTCTACCTATAATCCAAGATTTTTACCCAGAAAGACCCAAGTCCTTTACCATGCATATCAAATAAGTTCACTACCCGTTAATGGCTTCCTATTGCCTTGAGGGAAGAAAAACTCCATAGGCTTGCCCCACCAGCCCTGCAGATCTGGCCCCTGCCTAACTCCAGCCTCAAGTCCTGGCAAGCCCTTCACTTAGGCTTTATCTGAACTCCAGCCTTCTCTCTGACCTAGAGCCTTCAGCCCTGGGGTTCCCCTAGCCTAGCACCCCCTTTCTCACTCTCTTCAAGAATTTGGCTTCTGTTCTTTCTGAGAGTGGTTTAAACTCCCTAGTTCTCTGGGAGGGGAGGAGAGGGGAGGCTCTGACATAGTGTCCTGGTTATGAACATTTTCTCTCCAATAACTTGGGCTCAGATACTCAGATTCTACCTCTGGAGAGCTGCATAGCCCTAGAATATTATTTAATCTCTCTTGGGTTTCAGTTTCCTTATCTATAAAAGGGAAATGATGAAGATGATGAAGAAGACAATTAAAATAATTGTGTTACTTATATAAGTAATAGTCACATTTCTTCAAGACTCTGGAGAATGAAATAAGACACACTACAGAGCTTGTGAGCCAAGAGTTTTGGGGGCCCCGGCACTGTTCTAGGCATGGGAGATAGAGCAGTAAGCAAAACATATGAACTCCTTGTCCCTTGGGGCTTATCTTCTGGAGGGAAGCAGACAACACACCGGTAGTTATATTTGCAACCTACTGGGACTGGGTCATAGGAGAGGGGGAAAGCCTGCTGTTTTAAATTGAGGCTCCCTGAGGAGCAGAGACCCTCCAGGAAGTCAGGTGGCAAATCATACCAGGATGGAGAGGAGGGTTCCATTCATTCAGAGGGAACAGAAGGGGAGAAGGACCAGAGAGGAAGAGAGCCAAGCTTGGAGAAAGAACTGGAGGGCAGCCAGCGGGTCTGGGGGCCATGGAATGAAGACAGGGTAGGGACAGAGGAGCAAGAAATCAAGGCAGGCCCATGTGAAGACCGGAGATTTGACTCTCGTTGCAGCAGGATATCAGTGACCAGTTCTCTGTTCCCTGGTATTTGCCACATCTGCAACACCTGATAGAGCTCTTTCCTGCCTTGCAGCTGGATCCCCATGCTCTCCTGATCTCCATTAGTCCTCTCTGGCTGCTCCCTCCCAGACCCCGTGGCTCCTTCTTTAGACTCTTCTCCTTGACTTCCAGATGCTGACATGCCCAATGCTAGCAACCCTTTCTTATTCATGTGATTTTATCCAGTCCAAAGGTTCAACATGCCATCAATATTTGGAAAGCTCCGAAATGTACATATTTCCCACCTGGAACTCTCCCCTCAACTCCCAAAACACATTTCCAGCTGCTGATTTGTCTCTGCATGCAAGGTCCCTGTGTTTACAGGGCAGAAATGTAGGCCGTCCCATTCTAAGTGGCCGCAACTGACCTTTTCAAAAGCCGTCGTCTGGTTATGTCATGGCCCTCATGCGTCTTAGAATAAAAACAAAATTCCCGATAACACAGCCCTCATGCGTCTTAGAATAAAAACAAAGTCCCCGGCTGGGCAAGATGGCTTGTGAGATGGCTCACGTCTGTAATTCGTAATTCCAGCATTTTGGGAGTGCGAGGTGGGAATAGTGCTTGAGTCCAGGTGTTTGAGACCAGCCTGGGCAACATAGCGAGACCCCCATATCTACAAAAAAATTAAAAATTAGCCGTTGTATGCCTATACTCCCAGCTACTCAGGAGAATGAGGCAGGAGGATCACTTGAGCTAGGGAGACAGAGGCTGCAATAAGCCAAGATTGTGCCACTGTACTTTAGCCTGGGCAGCAGAGTAAGATCCTGTCTCAAAAAATGACAACGAAACAAAAAACAAAAGTCCTGAAAATATGGCTGGCAAGATGTGGTGGACCATGCTAAGACTCTGAGTTTTATTCCAAGAGCACTGGGAAGCCACTAAATGAAATGGAAATAAAACCAAAGGAACCATCGAACGTCAACTAAGTATTTCTTTCCCAAGAGATACTAGTATCTCCTAAAGACCCCATCCTGGTTTAACAAAGAGGACATGACAAACTGTAAGAAGTTGGAGTCCTGCTGGGCGCGGCGGCTCACGCCTGTAATCCCAGCACTTTGGGAGGCTGAGGTGGGTGGATCACGAGGTCAGCAGTTCAGACCAGCCTGACCAACATGGTGAAACCCTGTCTCTACTAAAAAAATACAAAGGGAGGTGGAGGTGCAGTGAGCTGGGATCACGCCACTGCACTCCAGAGGGCTAGTTTCCTCCCACCTGTGTCACTCCCTTGAGTTCTTGGTATACCTGTGTACAGGACCCTCTTCCTCACCAGACTGTAACAGACTATAAATCTTTTTTTTTTTTTTTGAGACGGAGTTTTGCTCTTATTGCCTGGGCTGGAGTGCAATGGCGCAATCTTGGCTCACTGCAGCCTCTACCTCCCGGGTTCAAGCAATTCTCCTGCCTCAGCCTCCTGAGTAGCTGGGATTATGGCGCCCGCCAACACGCCCGGCTAATCTTTTTGTATTTTCAGTAGAAACAGGGTTTCGCTGTGTTGGCCAGGCTGGTCTGGAACTCCTAACCTCAAGTGATCCGCCTGCCTCGGCCTCCCAAAGCGCAGGGATTACATGCGTGAGCCACCATGCCCAGCTGAAATCTCTTTTGAAAAGGAAGCCGGGCACAGTGGCTCATGCCTATAATCCCAGCACTCTGGGAGGCCAAGGCGTTCACCTGAACCCGAGAGTTCAAGATCAGCCTGGGCAATATGGTGAAACCCTGTCTCTATGAAAAATTAGCTGGGCATGGTGGCTGGCACCCGTGGTCCCAGCTACTCAGGAGGCTGAGGTGGAAGGATCTCTTGATCTCGGGGAGGTCACGACTGCAGTGAGCCGAGATGTTATCACTGTACTCCAGCGTGGGCCACAGACTCTGTCTCAGAAAAAAAAAAAAGAAAAGAAAGTGGGGAAGAAAAGGTAATACAAATTAATATACCAACAGCAATTAGCGAGTGCTTTTCCATGGAGCTGGGAGAGAATAAATGTTTGTAAAATTAAAATGTTCTGTGCTAGATAACAACTTTCCTTCTTTTTTTTTTTTTTTTTTTTTGAGACGGAGTCTTGCTCTGTCGCCCGGGCTGGAGTGCAGTGGCCGGATCTCAGCTCACTGCAAGCTCCGCCTCCCGGGTTTACGCCATTCTCCTGCCTCAGCCTCCCGAGTAGCTGGGACTACAGGCGCCCGCCACCTCGCCCGGCTAGTTTTTTTTTGTATTTTTTAGTAGAGACGGGGTTTCACAGTGTTAGCCAGGATGGTCTTGATCTCCTGACCTCGTGATCCGCCCGTCTCGGCCTCCCAAAGTGCTGGGATTACAGGCTTGAGCCACCGCGCCCGGCCCAACAACTTTCCTTCTATGCCCTCTTTATTTCACACCTCATAGCTAGTTAGTAAATCTCACAAATCCTATCCTTCTAATCTCTCTGAAATGTACCCTTTCCTTTCTATTCTCACCACTCATGTTTCTTTGTTTCCTTCTGGCCTGTGTAATAATCTCATAATCGCTTCTCCTGTACCTGCCTTCTTTCTAGTCCAGAATACTTTTTCCTAAATTCCACTAATAACCATCCTGCTACTGCTTTGTGTGCAATTCTCCAAAAAAAAATTTTACTTTTCCAAAATAAGTCAAGCTCCCTCTCTTGGGATGGAAAAAACACACCACAGTCTCAGCCAATCTTTCAGCCTGATTCACTCAATATATATTTATTGACCACTCCTTTCTCCCGAGCACTTGGCTAGATGGTAATTCAAGAGTGAGGCACAAAACAAATTGGATTCCTTCCCTCATGGAGCTTATCTTTTAACAGGAAACATAGACATTAAATAAAGCACAAAAAAATAGGCAAGCATATAATTACAGTATCTATCCTAGAGAAATATCATTCGTGCAGAAAGCATACACAAGGATGCAGCACCGTTTACAATAGTGAAAGGCTAGAAACCTACATGTTCATCAAAAGAAAATGGCCACATAAAATATACCATATCTAAATTTTAGAATATAGACAACAGGCCGGGTGCGGTGGCTCATGCTGGTAATCCCAGCACTTTGGGAGGCCAAGGTGGGCGGATCACGAGGTCAGGAGTTCAAGACCAGCCATGGCCAACGTGGTGAACCCCGTCTCCTCTAAAAATACAAAAAAAAATTAGCTGGGCGTGGTGGCAGGCGCCTGTAATCCCAGCTACTGAGGAGACTGAGGCAGGAGAATCGCTTGAACCCGGGAGGCAGAGGTTGCGGTGAGCCAAGATCGTGCCACTGCACTCTAGCCTGGGTGACAGAGCAAGACTCCGTCTCAGAAAAATATGTATATATAATATAGACAACAGACCGGGTGCAGTGACTCAACGCCTATAATCTCAGCACTTTGGGAGGCGGCGGTGGTCTGATCACCTGAGGTCAGATGTTTGAGACCAGCCTGGCCAACCTGGTGAAACCCCATTTCTAATAAAAATACAATAATTAGCTGGGCGTAGTGGCGTACGTCTGTAATCCCAGCTTCTTGGGAGGCTGAGGCATGATAATCACTTGAACCCGGGAGATGGAGGTTGCAGTGAGCTGAGATCACACCACTGGACAACAGAGAGAGACTCCCTCTCAAAGAAAAAAAAAAAACAAAAAAAACACTGTGTTAATTACTGTGCAGAACAGAAAATTAGGAATAAAATGTTTACTAGTTCCATATCCTGCTTTTGGATAAACATTTGATAAACCATTCTATACTTACTCCTCTCTTTGCTCTATTCCAACTGCCTACACCCCTCCCCTGCCACCCAATCCCCCAACATATATGCCATATATATAAACATCAACCTGTAACCACCCTAATCAGCTTCAAGGTCACTCCAAATGCCACCTCCTTCAGTTACTCTCTCCTTTGTTCAATGCCTCCTTTATGACACTGTCTGCATTATGCCTAGCCCTGGGTATGTTATTTCTCTTACCACCTGTATAGGGTGGATGGAGGCTTTTCCAAGGGAAGACCGGTTTCCTCCATGTTGTGGAATGGTCAACACACAGTAAGTGCTCCAATCAATATTTAGCTGTCCCAGTACTTAGCTGTTCTGTGCTCCTTGGATTTTCTTTTTTTTTTTTGAGACAAAGTCTCACTCTGTCGCCCAGGCTGGAGTGCAGTGGCGTGATCTCAGCTCACTGAAACCTTTGGGGTTCAAGCGATTCTCCTGCTTGAGCCTCCTGAGTAGCTGGGATTACAAGCATGCACCACACCTGGCTGATTTTTAAATGTTTAGTAGAGACGAGGTTTCACCGTGTTGGTCTCCAACTCCTGACCTCAAGTGATCTGCCCGCCTTGGCCTCCCAAAGTGCTGGGATTGATTACAGGTGTGAGCAACTGCTCCTGGCCTCCCTGGATTTTTTTTTTTTTTTTTTTTTTTGAGACAGCGTTTCGCTCTTGTTGCCCAGGCTGGAGTGCAATGGTGCGATCTCAGCTCACTGCAACGTCTGCCTCCCAGGTTCAAGTGATTCTCCTGCCTTAGCCTCCCTAGTAGCTAGGATTACAGGCGCCTGCCACCACACCCAGCTGATTTTTTTGTATTTTTAGTAGAGACGGGGTTTCACTATGTTGGCCAGGCTGACCTCAGCCTATCCACCCGCCTGAGCCTCCTCATGCCTCAGGAGGCATGACACACCTCGCCCGGCTCCTGGATTCTTTAATACACTCGTTTTTTTAACTCTCTCATGTGACATGTACATAGTAAGCACCTACCATGTACCAGGCATTGTTCCAGGTGCTGGAGATGCCACAGGAAACCAAACAGATCAAAATGCCTATCCTCATGGAGTTAATATTTGATATTATAGTGTGTTAGATATTATAATAAGTACTATGGAGAGAAATACAAGGGGCAAAGGGGCTACAGAGTGGAGGGATGGTGAGGGAAATGTTAAATAGATTGGCCCTGAAAGGCTTCATCAGACATATCTAAATAAAGATCTGAAGGGGGTGACAGTGGGAGCCACAACAGGTTCTAGGGGAAGAGCATTCCAGGCTCAGGGACAGGCAAGCAAAGTCCTTGAAGCAAAGTGCGCCCAGCGTTTCAAAGAACAGCAAGGAG
This sequence comes from Rhinopithecus bieti, assembly GCF_001698545.2. Taxonomy (NCBI): domain Eukaryota; kingdom Metazoa; phylum Chordata; class Mammalia; order Primates; family Cercopithecidae; genus Rhinopithecus; species Rhinopithecus bieti. The sequence goes on from NW_016808980.1 coordinate 4,578,070, forward strand.
GCCAGCATGGCATTGTGGTTGGTGTGGAGACAAGCCAGGAAATTAGGATGGGGATGGTGCATTTTGATTGCACGGATCTTTCTGGCCATGGTAAAGATTTTGGATTTCATTCTGAATGGGCCTGAGAGCTCTGAATAATCTGAGCAAAATGACCTGGCTCAGTTAGTAAGTGGCGTATTAAACAGGTTGACACAGTCAAGAGCGCTCCTAAAACAGTAACGCAGGGTGCAGGGTCTCTCTCCTTTGCGGAAATCATTCAGATATTTAAATGTATCTCTATTTCAGGTTACTTTTACAACCATAACAGTAATAATAATAATAATAGTAATAGTAAGAAGAGGGCTGAGCGCAGTGGCTGACTCATGCTTGTAATCCCAGCACTTTGGGAGGCTGAGGCCGGCAGATTGCTTGAGTCCAGGAGTTCAAGACCAGCCTGGACATGGTGAAACCCTGTCTCTACCAAATACAAAAATTATTACAATACTAGCCAGGAGTGGTGGCAGGCGCCTGTAATCCCAGCCACTCAGGAGTCTGAGGCAGGAGAATCACTTGAAGGAAGTGATTCCGGAAGGCAGAGGTTGCAGTGAGCCGAGATCATGCCACTGCACTCCAGCCTGGGCAAAACGAGTGAAACTCTGTCTTTTTTTTTTTTTTTTTTTTTGACGGAGTCTTGGCTCATGTCGCCGCAAGCTGGAGTGCAGTGGACCCGGATCCAGCTCACTGCAAGCTCCGCCTCCTGGGTTCACACATTCTCCTGCCTCAGCCTCCCCTGAGTAGTCTGGGACTAGCAGGCGGCCCGCCACCGTCGCCCGGGCTAGTTTTTTTTGGTATTTTTAGTAGAGACGGGGTTTCAGCCGGGTTAGCCAGGATGGTCTCGATCTTCTGACCTCCGTGATCCGCCGTCTGCCGGCTCCCAAAGTGCTGGGATTACATGCTTGAGCCACGCGCGGGGCCCGCAGCCGAAACTAGCTGTCATTCAAAATAAAATTAGCCGGGCTTGGTGGCACGTGCCTATAATCCCAGCTACTCAGGAGGCTGAGACAGGAAGATAATTTGAGCCCAAGAGGTCGAGGCTGCAATGAGCAGTGTTGGGCCCCTGCACTCCAGCCTGGCCGACACTCTCGAAAAAATAAATAAAATAAGAAGAATGGGGAGGAGAAGAGGAGGAATAAGAAGGGGAAAAACAGGCCAGGCTCGGTGGGAGGCCAGCACTTTGGGAGGCCAAGGCAGGAGGATCACATGAGGTCAGGAATTCCAGATTAGCCTGGCCAACATGGTGAAACCCTGTCTCTACTGAAAAACATAAAAATTAGCCGGGAGTGGTGGTACACATCTGTAATCCCAGCTACTTGGGAGACTGAGGCAGAAGAATTGCTTGAACCCCGGAGGCGGAAGTTGCAGTAAGCAGAGATTGAGCCACTTCACTCCAGCCTGGGCAACAGAGACTCTGCCTCAAAATAGTAATAATAATAAAAGGGAAAAAACAAAACGATTTATTGCCGCCCCCCTATGTGCCACTCTCAGCTCCAAAGCTGCTTTATATTATGGTGCTACTTAGTTCTCCTGATAACTTTCATGCTTAAATCCATTTGCAGATGAGGAAACTGGGGCCTGGGGTTAACTTTCTGACTTAATTCTCTTACTTGAAGATCTACAACTAGAACAAAGTGGGGTTCTAGCCCAGATCCAGCGCCAAAAGCTGTGCTGACTCATACCATTCTTTTCTGTCCTAAGTGGTTGACCTTGGCCTTAGGAAAACAGAATAATAATAACGATCACTGATTGGGCATTGACTCTGGGGCAAGCACACCATACTCCATTTCGAGATTCCCCCACAGAGTTGGAATCCAAGTCTCCCAGAGTAGAAAGTAGCACCTAGGAGCGGTGACCCCCACAGCAGGTCAGGGCTGAGCTCTTGAAAATGGCTCTCTGGGTTCAAACCAAAACTCCATTCCCCAGATGTGCCGCTTTGGGGCTTCCTCTGAACTCTCTTTGACTCCATTTTCCCCATTTTACAGATGGGGATAATAGCACACCTAATAGCCGGGCATGGTGGGGCCCGTTTGTAATTCCAGCACTTTGGGAGGCTGAGGTGGGCAGGTAGCTTGAGCTCAGGAGTTCAAGACCAACCTGGGCAGCATAGCGAGGCACCCCCTTCGCCATCTCTACAAAAAACACAAAATTTAGCCAGGCATGGTGGCTGAAGCCTGTAATCCTAGCACTTTGGGAGCCCGAGGCAGGAGGATTGCTTGAGTCCAAGAGTTCAAGACCAACCCTGGCAACATAGTGAGACCCCTATCTCAATTTATTTAAAAAATAAAAATAAAAACTAATAGGCCGGGTGCGGTGGCTCACACCTGTAATCCCAGCACTTTGGGAGGCTGAGGTGGGCGGATCACGATGTCAGATCGAGACTATCCTGGATAACACGGTGAAACCTTGTCTCTACTAAAAATACAAAAAATTAGCCGGGTGTGGTGGCACGCACCTACAGTCCCAGCTACTCAGGAGGCTGAGGCAGGAGAATCGCTTGCTTGAACCCAGGAGGCAAAGGTTGCAGTGAGCTGAGATCGCACCACTGAACTCCAGCCTGGGCAACAGAGCAATTCTCTGTCTCAAAAAATAGATAGATACATAGATAGGCCAGGCGCGATAGCTCACGCCTGTAATCCCAGCACTTTGGGAGGCCAAGGTGAGCGGATCACTTGAGGTCAGGAGTTTGAGACCAGCCTGGCCAACATGGTGAAACCCTGTCTCTACTAAAAATACAAAAATTATTTTTTTGTATTTGAGACTCCATCTTAAAAAAATAAAATAAAATAAAATAGCCGGGTGCAGTGGCTCACGCCTGTAATCCCAGCACTTTGGAAGGCCAAGGCAGACAGGGTGGATCACCTGAGGTCAGGAGAAATCCTGTTTCTACTAAAAATACAGTCTGGCGTCGTGGCCTGCGCCTGTAATCCCAGCTACTCAGCAGAAGGCTGAGGTAGCAGAATGGCGAGAACCCAGGAAGTGGAGGTTGCAGTGAACTGAGATGGCGCCACTGCACTCCAGCCTGGGCGACAGAGCAAGACTCCGTCTCAATAAATGCATTAATTAATTAATTAAACTATAAAAATAAAATTTAAAAAATAGTACTCGCTGACAAGTGAATTTGGGAGGAATAAGCAAGACCTCACTCGTGGTAACGGGCGCAGGGTGGGCGAAGTGGGGGGGTGGCACACTGCGCTCAATTAAGTCACGCTATTATGATCACGACCATCGCCCGCGGCCGCAGAACATGCCCGCTCTGCACACCAGGGCAGACACCCACAGACGCGTCCTCCACCCGCGCAGGGACCTGCCAGGGCTCTTATACCGGAGGGTGTTTAGAGTAGGGAAGGGAGAGATCAGGTCTGAACCCGGATCCGTCTCCTCCAGAACTTGAGTCGCTCAATCATCAGCTAGATCGCCCAGTGTAGACAAAGCAAGTGGAATTCTTTGAAGAGTATACCTTAAGTTGGGCAATCCTCATAGAAGGTGGGAGACGACCTGCCCTTCAGTGTTCCTGGGGCATCTTCTCCAAAGTGGAGGTCGAGCCAGGCCTAGGAAGAAACAGAGGGAAGATGAGGACGACCCCACCGCAGAGAGGGAGGTGAAACCGACGAGCTCCAGGTAGGTGTGTCCTCCTCAACCACACCCTCCCACGGGGCCCTGAGACTGGGGAAGACCGGAGATGAGATTAGGATCAGAGCCACACCCCGACCGGCTTACTGGACAACCTGAAGCCACGCGTCTACACTGGCGCTGGGAACTGAGTTGGCCCAAAGCTTCTTCACCGCTTCTAGCGGAGGGCTTAACGCGGTCCCCCAGCACTCACACAGCGGGTTTTCTCAGAACCCAGTCTCCAGAAACCGCCGGGATTCAAATGCTGCGCCGCCCTCAGCCGCTGGGAGACCAGGGCCTTGGCCTCACCGTCTTCCCAGCCTCACCTGCAGAATGGGCGGTCCCGAGGGTGAAATGCCCTCATCACCATGAAGCCTTAAAACGGTGCCTGGCACATGGCGATCACGCAATAAACGTCCGCCAAAATGACGTTAGCCAGGATTCGCCCCGGAAGGCTGCCTGTTCTCATACGGCCCTTCAATGAGGGCTAATCCCTTTGACTCCTTTAACAACTTTTTTTTTTAATGTGGTTAGCACATTTTGTTGATTTTTTTTTTTAACAAAGACCAAGTCAGCATGTTCCCTTAAAAATATTTTAAGAGATTATGTTTTGTTCCCACTTACTTTGAGGAAAGACTTCGTCCTGGTTGAGTGGGGTGAAAACAGTGAAATGCGAACAAGGATAATAAGACCATCTTTCCTGTACTGTTTCTTAAAAAAGGAGGGGAGGGAGGAATTAAAAATTCAGATGCTGGATTTTAAAGACCGTCATGCTAAGTATTATCAACTTCCTTCTCTCTCTTTTTTTTTTTTTTTGCCCTCATATAAACATAACAGTAGTGAGTTTTCCTTTTTTCTTGACTCAAAAAAAACACAAAACTGACACATAAACTTCTCCAAACCAATACAGCTGAATTTTCTACAAAGATTTGTAACTGATAATGATATATTCCTTAAAGAAAATAAGAATGCTCTGAACAGAAATAAACAGTTTCTGCAGCAGTTTTATTTGAATCCCACAAATAAAAACAGCATGTCCCCAAGGAAACAAAATAGAATTTGGAGTTGCAGCTAAAATGGCTCTGCCCTAATCCTCTCTTACCCAGTACTATGGGGTTTGTTTACAGGAAACCCCTGCCACGAGAAGTTTTTCAACCGTATTTTGGCTTCATCAACTCAAGCATATGGAAACAAATTAAATATTCAGCTTTAAAAAAAATTACAAAGTAAACGAAGAGAACGCTGACCTGTTCCTTTCTACCTTCTTCAGGATGGGCAGAGGCATGAAGAAATGCAGGCTCCCCTCCCCCTCCGGGCCGCGCTTCCCGGCTGGGTGGAAACTATCTCATTACCACATTTTCAACAAGTAGACCAGTTTCCTCCTTTAATCAAAGTTACTTTGTGGTTGTTTGGCAGTCTGCGCATGCCATGTTTTTATAGCTATAGAAAATGCGTATTTATTTTATTTTGAGATGACTATGACCATATGACAAACCTAAGTCAGCCTCTTATAGCCAATGATTTATAAGAGCTCTGAAAAACCCGGCCTTTAAGCATTTTAATAGAGGCTCTCTCATCCTTTGTAAGTGGAAGTGTAAATTGGTACAGTCCTTTTGTAAACAACTCAATGAGACAAGTCAAGGGCCTTACAAATGTTCATACATTTGGATGCAGCAATAACACTCCTGGAATCAATCCTAAGGAAACAGCCCTAATGTAGGAAAAGGTGTTAGGAACAAAGATCTTCGTGGTAACAAGATTTACTACAAGGGAGAGAGCAATACATGTTCACTCTCCATACATGTGTGGAGGCACACAAATAAAGGAGTAGTTAGTCACCCAAGTTATGTATCCCCACACGATTACACACAGTCATTTTAAAATTAGAACGTTTTGAAAAATAGGCCATTGGGAAATATTTATAATAGCAAATGAAAAAACCGAGATGCAAAGCTGTATTTTTAATGAACTCTAATTTTTTCTATTAGTAATGAAAAAAGAATATAATATACATAAAATACTAAAATTGATTTTATCAGAAAAATGTTAGTACAGACTGAATATTATATGAAAACAAAAAACTTAATTTCATTAGCTGCAATAATGGCATGGATTATTACAGAATATGTATACATATATATATAAAGATATATACCGAAGCATATAGAAGAATGACATGATATATGAGAATTTATAATACTTTAGTAAATAAAAAAACAAGAGAATTGAACCAAATGCAGTTAACATCTTGAAACTAGAACTGGGCATCAGGTATGGGGGTTACTCATTACACTGTTTTTATTGTTCTCTCTACTTTTGCATACATTTCAAAATTTTTATTAAAATTGTTTCCTTTTTTCTTTTTTTACCCTTAATCTTTTTTTTTTTTTTTTTTTTTTTTTTTTTTTTTTTTTTTTTTTTTGAGACGGAGTCTCACTCTGTCGCCCAGGCTGGAGTGCAGTGGCCGGATCTCAGCTCACTGCAAGCTCTGCCTCCCGGGTTTACGCCATTCTCCTGCCTCAGCCTCCCAAGTAGCTGGGACTACAGGCGCCCGCCACCTCGCCCGGCTAATTTTTTTTATTTTTTTAGTAGAGACGGGGTTTCACCGTGTTAGCCAGGATGGTCTCGATCTCCTGACCTCGTGATCCGCCCGTCTCGGCCTCCCAAAGTGCTGGGATTACAGGCTTGAGGCACCGCGCCCGGCCTACCCTTAATCTTATGACGGGTTACGTTTAAAAATTTTTTGATGGTTTTTTTCAATAATGGAGTATCTATGACCCTTTTCTACTTTCTATTTTCTCTGTTTTCATAATATACTTGTATTACCTTTGAAATAAGTTAACATTTATTTTACCAAAATAAATTAAAATAAGAATAGTACACAGTCCCACAGAAAAGTTTTTCTTGCCGTGTAATTCTAGTGAATCCTCAGAATGCTATGATAAGCCTGTGTACCTTAAAATGTGAGCTCCTAAATGGTCCAAACCTTTTGGGACGGCACCATGCCATCTGAGACTGCTGTAAATATGATCAACTGATAAAGAGGCCAGCTGCAACTCACCATTTTAAAGATTAGGAACCATTTAAAAACACACACACACACCACCTCTTGCCTCTTAAGTGTTAAGTGGCAAGATACTCTGGTTTATTTCTAAAGTTTCATGCAATAATCATGTAAGCACTGAGCGGGACAGAATTCTACATACTGCCAAGCTGACTCAGAAAGAAGGGTTCCACATTCCTTAATTAGCAGCATCAGAAAAGCACCACTTCCTGCAGTGGAGTTCCCATTTCATCCAGCCACTCCACTGGCTCAGTACATCCTCAAGTTCATGTAAAAGATTTTCATAAAGTCTGGAGACATAGTGTTATTTATTTCATTTTACTCTGTTTTGTTTTATCCTACTTTATTCTATTATACTCTATTCTATTGTATGTATTCTAATTTTTACAAATTAAGGATGTTTGTAATGACATAGTTTCTTTGTTTCCAGACTTTATGGATGCCCGTATATACTGAAATCACAGCTGGAGGCAGAGTAGGTGAACACCTGACCAACTTGAAAGGACAGCTTTCACTTTGGGAGGCCAAGGTGGGAGGATCACTTGAGCCCAGGAGTTTGAGACCAGCCTGAGCAACATAGTGAGACCCCCGTCTCTATTTTTAATCTTTTCTTTTTTTTTAAGACAGAATCTCACTCTGTTGCTCAGGCTGCAGTGCAGTGGCATGATCTCGGCTCACTGCAACCTCCCTGTCCCAGGTTCAAGCAATTCTCATGTGTCAGCCTCCCAAGTAGCTGGGACTTCAGGTATGCACCACCACGCTCGACTAATTTTTGTATTTTTAGTAGATATGAGGTTTCGCCATGTTGGCCAGGCTGTTCTCGAACTCCTGACCTCAAGTGATCTGCCCACCTAAAACTCCCAAATTGCTGGGATTACAGGCGTGAGCCACACATCCCCCCCCACCCCACCCCCCGCCAGCC
>NW_016808980.1:4588611-4597539 GCF_001698545.2 Rhinopithecus bieti
TTTGAGATGGAGTCTCACTCTGTCACCCAGGCTGGAGTGCAGTGGCACAATCTCAGCTCATTGCAACCTCCACCTCCTGGGTTCAAGCAATTTTCTGCCCAAGTAGCTGGGATTACAGGTGCCCACTACCATGCCTGGATAATTTTTGTATTTTTAGTAGAGATGGGGTTTTACCATCTTGGCCAGGCTGGTCTTGAACTCCTGACCTCGTGATCTGCCTGCCCTGGGCCTCCTAAAGTGCTGGGATTACAGGCGTGAGCCAACACACCCACCTAATTTTTTTTTTTTTTTTTTGAGACGGAGTCTTGCCCTGTTGCCCAAGCTGGAGTGCAATGGTGTGATCTCAGCTCCCTGCAACCTCTGCCTCCTGGAGTCAAGCAATTCCCCTGCCTCAGCCTCCAGAGTAGCTGGGATTACAGGTACCTGCCACCAAGCCCAGGTAATTTTCATACTTTTAGTAGAGACGGGGTTTCACCATGTTGGCCAGGCTGGTCTCGAACTCCTGACCTCAGGTGATCTGCCTGCCTCAACCTCCCAAAATGCTGGGATTACAGGCGTCAGCCACCACACTGGGCGGCAATGTATAGTTCTTAAAGAATACTTTTTTATTTTTATGATTAGAAAGCCTTACTTGGCTGGGTGTGGTGGCTGACATCTGTAATCCCAGCTCTTTGGAAGACTGAGGAAGGAGGATTGCTCGAGGCCAGGATTTCGAGGCTGCAATGAGCCATGACTGTGCCACTGCACTCCAGCTTGGGCAGCAGAGCAACACCCTGTCGCAAAAAAAAAAAAAAAAAGAAAGAAAGAAAGAAAAAGAAAAGAAAGCCCTACATATCATTATAGAAAATTTGAAAATTGGCCAGGTGCGGTGGCTCACGCCTGTATCCCAGCACTTTGGGAGGCTGAGGCGGGTGGATCATGAGATCAGGAGATCGAGACCATCCTGGCTAACATGGTGAAACCCCGTCTCTACTAAAAACAAAAAATTAGCTGGGCGTGGTGGCAGGCACCTGTAGTCCCAGCTACTTGGGAGGCTGAGGCAGGAGAATGGTATGAACCCAGGGGGCGGAGCTTGCAGTGAGCCGAGATCCCACCACTGCACTCCAGCCTGGGCGACAGAGCAAGACTCCGTCTCAAAAAAAAAAAAAAGAAAAAGAAAATTTGAAAATTGCACCCATAAACCCAACACATAACATGCAGAAATAACCACTGTTCCAATTTTGCTGTCCTCTTGCAGCTTTTAAAAAAAATGGCCGTATGTGACATTTTGGTCTGGATGATAAAAAAGAAAACAATGGCCATATGTATCTTCAAAATATGTACAACTCTTATGTATTAATAAAAAAATTAAAATGACATAGTACTTAATTGACCCCTACTCTTTATCTGATACTTTACAATGATCATTTCTTTTAGGTGTCAAAAATAATGTAAGACCAGGCATAATGGCTCACACCTGGAATCCCAGCACACTGGGAGGCCAAGGCTGAAGGATGACTAGAGGGTAGGATTTCAACACCAGCCTGGGTAACATGGCAGAACCATGTCTCTACTAAAACTACAAAACATTATCAGGGCGTGGTGGCATGTGCCTGTGGTCCCAGCTACCTGGGAGACTGAGTTGGGAGGATCACTTGAGACCAAGAGTTAGAGGCTGCAGTGAGCCATGATCTCGGCTGCTGCACTCCAGCCTGGGGCAACAGAGCAAGACTGTCTCTAATGATTGATAATAATTTTAATAATAATAATAATGTAAAGCTTTTTTTAATTTTTTTTTATGCCACCACGCCCAGCTAATCTTCACTATTTTCTTTTTTTGACGGCATCTCCCTCTGTCGCCCGGGTTAGAGTGCAGTGGTGCAATCTTGGCTCACTGCAACATCCGCTTCCTGGGTTCAAGCAATTCTCCTGCCTCAGCCTCCCGAGTAGGTGGGACCACAGGAGCGTGCCATCAAGTCCAGCTAAATTTTGTATTTTTAGTAGAGACGGAGTTTCGCCATATTGGTCAAGCTGGTCTCGAACTCCTGACCTCAGGTGATTCACCCTCCTCGGCATGCAAAGTGCTAGGATTACAGGCTTGAGCCACCGCGCCCGGCCATCTTTGCATTTTTATACAAATAAAAATAAGTAACTACGGGCTGGGCGCGGTGGCTCATGCCTGTGATCCCAGCACTTTGGGAGGCCAAGGCGGGGGGATCACTTGAGGTCAGGAGTTCAAGACCAGCCTGGCCAAATCGTGAAACTGGGTCTCTATTAAAACTACCAAAAAAACTTAGCCGAATGTGGTGGCTGGTGCCTGTAATTCCAGCTACTAAGGAGGCTGAGGCAGGAGAATCGCTTGAACCTCCGAGGCAGAGGTTGCAGTTAGCCGAGATCACGCTAATGCACTCCAGCCTGGGCAACAAGAGCGAAACTCTTTCTCACAAATAAATAAATAAATAATCTTTACTCTGGTCCTAGGAATGACCCTGCAAGGGGAAGAGGACTCGACAGTCAGGGGAACCACAGTGGGTGGGAGAAAGACTGACTTCTCTGTGTACCTTTTGATATCAGAATTACATTTTAACTTCATAAAAGATACACATGTCAATTTTTTTTTTTTTTTTTGAGACAGAGTCTCCCTCTGTCGCCCAGGCTGGAGTGCAGTGGTGTGATCTCGGCTCACTGCAACCTCCACCTCCCAGGTTCATGCCATTCTCCTGCCTCAGCCTCCCGAGTAGCTGGGACTACAGGCCCCGCCACCTCGCCTGGCTAATTATTTGTACTTTTAGTAGAGATGGGGTTTCATCCTGGTGTTAGCCAGGATGGTCTCAATCTGCTGACCTCGTGATCCGCCCACCTCGGCCTCCCAAAGTGCTGGGATTATAGGCGTGAGCCACCACGCCCAGCCCTTCTCTTATTTTTTATTTTAGAATCTTTTTTTTCGGGGTTAGGGCAGTGGTGGGGTGAAGGGCACAGTAACTAATCATAGGACACCTGCTCTATTTGCCCTTGAGTAAAATCTCAGAAAAGCCTCGACAACATCCCCAGAACTAGACAGCCTAACCAAACAAAATGGCAACACCTAAAGATACTTATAAAATAAATCTTTAGGCCCGGCACGGTGGCTCACGCCTGTAATCCCAGCACTTTGGGAGGCTGAGGTGGGCGGATCACGAGGTCAGGAGATCGAGACCATCCTGGCTAACACAGGGAAACCCCGTCTTTACTAAAAATACAAAAAATTAGCCAGGCATGGTGGCGGACGACTGTAGTCCCAGCTACTCAGGAGGCTGAGGCAGGAGAATGGCGTGAACATGGGAGGCGGAACTTGCAGTGAGCCGAGAAGGCGCCACTGCACTCCAGCCTGGGCGACAGAGCGAGGGTCTGTCTCAAAAAAAATAAAAAATAAAAAATAAAAATAAAAAAGAATCAGCCCTGACCTAACACAACAGACATGAATGACAAAAAGTTTGTGCAATTTTCTCCTTAAGAGGACCTGAGGCAGGTTCTATGCTTGCTGTTTGCATTTTAGAAAACAATTTCAATGTATTTTGGATTCATCCATACTAAGCAGTTTTTGCTTTGTTAATGGTTTCGCCTTATGAGATTTTTATTTTGAGAACGTGTGGTGAACGTTGGGATGTTTTTTTCTTCCTCCTCTTTTTTTTCCTTCTGCTTTAAAAACAAGATAAGCTTGTATGCAAATGAGTTCAGGGTGACCACAGTAACATTCTCAGCTTTATTTACTGAATTACAGAGTCTTCCTTCACTTGATTAAGTTCCATTTGCATTCTTTTAACATGAGAAACACTTTATTCCATTAAGGAGTCATTTGAGACATCTTCAGAGTTTATAGCTTCAACCATACCAATGCTGAAAGGATGGATGTCTTCTGTATGAAAACTTAGGGGTTGTTTATGTGCAGGGAAAGAGAGAGCCAGACAGACAGACAGAAACAGAGGTTTTAAAAAAAAAAAAATTCTAAAACTGAAATGTGCTCAAATGAATTAAAGATATTTGAAATCTATTTATGTATGTATTTCTAACTAAAGAAATATACAGTATAACATTCTTATTCTATGAAGAAATAGACTATTTCCTTTTGTGCTGCATATAATTAGTTTTCAAAGAAGAATAATAACTCTATATGTTTACTATTTTTTAAATTTAAATAATTTTTTTTTTTTTGAGATGGAGTCTCACTCTGTTGCCCAGACTGGAATGCAGTCGCACGATCTCAGCTCACCACAACCTCCACCTCCTGGGTTCATACCATTCTCCTGCCTCAGCCTCCCAAGTAGCTGGGACTACAGGTGGCTGCCACCACACCCAGCTAATTTTTTGTTTTTAGTAGAGACGGGGTTTCACCGTGTTGGCCAGACTGGACTCGAACTGCTGACCTTGTGATCCCCCCACCTCGGCCTCCCAAAATGCTGGGATTACAGGCGTGAGCCACCTCGCCTGGCCTATTTTATTATGTTTTATTTTATTTTTGGAGAGCAGTGGCACAACCTCAGCTCAATGAAACCTGGACCTCCTGAATTCAAGCGATTCCCTTGCCTCCCGGAGTAGCTGGGACTACAGGCACCCACCACCATGCTCGGCTAATTTTTGTATTTTTATTAGAGGCAAGGTTTCACCATGAGGGCCAGGCTGGTCTTGAACTCCTGACCTCAAGTGATCTGCCTGCCTCAGCCTCTAAAAGTGCCAGGATTACAGGCATGAGCCACTGCGCCTGGCTGAATATTTTTAAATAGGAAAACAAAAGAGAGAGAAAGAGAAAGACAATCTGCTTTTCTCAGAAAGAACAGGAAGCTTCAAGGAGGAAGTAGGTGACAGTTTATTTTTCAAGAAGCACACGTTATCAAGTGAATGAAATTCCTCTGGAAGCTATAAAATTGAAGGTTGGAGGATGGCAGTGTTCGGATAGCATAAAAGGCTGCTCACTATTTAGGAATTTTTTTCAAAGCCAAGTTATTAATGAAAGCCAATTATTTGCACTTTTCCAGAAGGAAACACTGAGTCATTCATGAAATGATCTAAGATTTCGAAACTTGCTTACACCATTTTTTTCCCCTCCTCCTTTCTTACCTGTGCCAAAACCAGAAAAGCCAACTACTCACTGGGGCCTAAATCCAGGGAACCTGCACCAAATTAGTTCAAGACTGGAGTAATTTAACAGACTTGTGATGCCCGGAAGGCTTAGGTCCTTACCAGGATGGTAAACTCTGAAGTGCCTCCACTGCCCCCGCAGGGTGCAGAGCACAGGAGTCTGGTCCCCACCTCTGGAGGGCCTGTGATTAACTGGTTCTGGCTCAGTAATTATTTGGCCATATCCCTGGCCTGCCTCCAAGTTTCAAGTGGAACAGCAAAAGGGCGTGGGCCGGCAGATAGGCAGGCCCGTGTTCCTAGGAGGCATTACTTATTTACAGCCAGATCCCTACGGAATTTGGCCAGAGATGGGATACAGATGAGAATGTGTTTGGCTAGGAAATACTGACTTCTTGATTCATGTATGGAAAGTTTGTGAGCTTAGGCCAGTCAACCATGTCAAAAACACAGTCAACAAATGTTTGTTTCAGGAATAAACTGTGAGTTAGGTGGTTTTAACCTAGGGAGGGCTTCATTCTGTTTCTTTCCTGGTGAGACAGAATATATCTAGGTAGTTTTTAAAAAACATAAGTTGAGGCAAATTCACTAAAAATCAAACCACTGAAGTTTCTGGTTAGGCAGGCCATCAGTGGAAGCTGCTTAATTTCATCTTCACAAACAACTGTAAGTCCATGTAGATAAATAATGTAGACAAGGGAACAATGTTTTGATCCAAACAATACAGTAAAGCTTGGAATTGTGCCTCCTTAAGGTAACACCTTATGTTTGCATTGTTCTGTTAAAAGGATTTTACAGATACATTGTCTTCAAATGTCACTGCAAGGCACAGAGGGGAAGTTGAACGTCCCATTTCACAGACTAGAAAACCTTGGCTCAGAGAGACCATGACCTTCCTAAGGTCACAAAATTAGTACATTGCAAAGTCCATGCTTAAATCCAGGGCCCCTAGCAAGAGTGCTGACCTTGCCCCTTATAAACCAGATCTGAATGTTCCCTTCTGTACACCTTCTGTATACCTGGACTCTGTGAGCTTGTATGTCCTGTGGTTTTGCATTAAACCTGAGCTTTTAGCTCCTAGAATTCACAAGGAATATTCAAGTCTATTTCCACTCCCTACATTGAAGCTCCTGGTCTGTTTTCACAACAGGGGATGTGCCGATTTGAGAAGGAAGTGGTCTAGAGTCTGGTATTAGTGTAAAACAGCTTCCTCTTTTTCTCCTTGAATTTATTCTGGTAGTATTTTATCCCAACACTCCTCCCCCGCACCAAAAAAAATCCCAAATTCTGCAACACATTTGAGGAACTTAAAAAAAAAACCTTTCTCATCCACTAAGATGTTTCCAATGATCACCAGTGATTTTCCCTTTGTATATGTGTGTATTTTTCAGTTGTTTTTTTTGTAAACAATGATATATAGGGTGGGGTTTTCTGACATTTAGGGAAAAAATTATTTTAAAAAAACTTATGATTTTTGTGTAATTCACATGCTGTAATTCACACAATGGGTGGTTATTACTAAAACCAGTGGGAAAAAATATCACAGGAGCTTCATGACAAATCCTTAGGCAGGGTTTAAGTCTCACTAATTTAGAACATGCCTGGTAAGCACTGGTTAAAAATTGATGATCCCGGGAAGTCTTTCTCAAACGATTTTTGTGAAATACCTAGGAGACCTTGAACATTCTGTTACGGAGGTTTTCAATCCTGGGGAGAAGGACAGAGGGTGGCGTTCACGAGGGATACTGCCTATTACTCAGCTAAAAGTCCCCTTGGCTCTGCCCTCCTCCTCCTCGTGCTGTGAGCTGGGAGGAGTCAGCATTTTCTCTCCCTAACTGGCATTTTACTAGGCAGAATACTTGTCTTTTGTGAACGTTTTCATTTTCAAGATATATAAAAGAGAACTTTGTTCTTTAGTAAGTGATTTTCTCCCCTCACTGGTTACAAATCCCTCCCACTCCAGCGGAGTTTTCTTATCTCTTATTTACAGAGCAGTAGCCATTTTGGGGAGGGGGAAAAGTTGTCAGCAACTCACATCCTAATAATGGCAGATATTTTTCTTAAACACTCACCATGTCCCAAGCACTCTCCCAAGAGTTTTACATGCATTAACTCAGTTAATCCTTCCTACAGCTTTATGGTATATATGCTATTAGGATCCCAATTTTACAGAGGAAGAGATTGAGGAACAGAAATGTTAACTAACCTACCCAAGATCACACAGCTAAGCACTATGCCCTGACCTATTTTTCTTTGCTGCCCGGAGGTATTCATGCAGCCTGCAAACCTTCAGTGAAGTCTCCATGGCTGGGATTAGCTCTCTGACCTCTGTCCCAGAGGCAGAATTTTTTTCTAATCTCACGAGTATAGGTGAAAGTCAGAGTCTCATTACAGACTGAGACTGAACAGAAAGTTGGAATTCATTGAAAAAGAGGTGTGTTTGACATTGATCAAGGCCAACACTTTTATTTTTGCCCATTTATACTTCCTTAAAATCTATGACCCAACTCTGTTGTTACAACACAAACATGCAGTGGTTCCCTAGCCAGGTCAGCTAGAAAACACAACATATGCTTTTGAACAGCTAGATTTATTTTAATCCATTTTCAGTGTTTATATAATTCAATTTAAAATGTTAAAACTTGGAGGATTTTATTCACCAGCTGAAGGACTCATAGTTACTATCTTAAAAAACAGCAATGAATAAGCAAACTAGAAACAAACAACAAAAACGAAGCACAACAAAGCAAACAGCAAATTAGCTTTAATCATAACACTTGGGAGAATACGTATTTGGCTTAATTATATTTTCTTTTCTTTTCTTTTTTTTTTTTTTGAGATGGAGTTTCGCTCTTGTTGTCCAGGCTGGAGTACAATGGCATGATCTCAGCCCACTGCAACCTCCACCTCCCGGGTTCAAGCGATTTTCCTGTCTCAGCCTCGTAAGTAACTGGGATTACAGGTGCCCGCCACCACGCCTGGCTAATTTTTGTATTTTTAGTAGAGACAGGGTTTCATCATATTGGTCAGGCTGGTCTCAAACTCCTGACCTCAGGTGATCACCCGCCTCGGGCCTCCCAAAGTGCTGGAATTTCAGGCGTGAGCCACCGTGCCTGGCCAATTATATTTTCTAGTTACTCAGCTATCTACAAATAAAGGTTTTGTTTCATCTTTACATATTTTAAATATGTCTTACTATATATTTATATGTATATATAAATATTTCTTGTACTCTTTTAATGTGAAAGAAATAGTTTTTCATCTTTAAACATGTTGAATATGGCAAATGTCATTTTTTATGAAATAAGATTGAACATCAGCTAAATCACAAGTAGAAAACATCTCATTTTCATGGAGAATTCACAGTTCTTTAATGCTCTCTTTCTGAATCTGAATAATCATTCATGATGAAATGGAAAGCACAGTTAAGTCTGACCCATGTGGACTCTTCATAACATTCCCTGGAAGCTTCCTTTTTCGGACCAAACCTTTAATATCAGTTCTGTCCTTATGATTTATCTCTTCCTCCTTCAAAAGGGAAAAAAAAAAACAAAAAAACGGCCCGGCGCGGTGGCTCAAGCCTGTAATCCCAGCACTTTGGGAGGCTGAGACGGGCGGATCACGAGGTCAGGAGATCGAGACCATCCTGGCTAACACGGTGAAACCCCGTCTCTACTAAAAAATACAAAAAAAAACTAGCCGGGCGAGATGGCGGGCGCCTGTAGTCCCAGCTACTCCGGAGGCTGAGGCAGGAGAATAGCGTGAACCCAGGAGGCGGAGCTTGCAGTGAGCTGAGATCCGGCCACTGCACTCCAGCCTGGGCGACAGAGCCAGACT
>NW_016808980.1:4597827-4619065 GCF_001698545.2 Rhinopithecus bieti
AAAAAAAATTAAAGGCTTTTTATTTTTTTTTATTTTTTTTATTTTTTTGAGACGGAGTCTCGCTCTGTCGCCCAGGCTGGAGTGCAGTGGGGCAATCTCGGCTCACTTCAACTTCTGCCCCTGGGTTCAAGCAATTCTCCTGCCTCAACCTTCTGAGTATCTGGGATTACAGGCGTCTGCCACAGTGCTCGGCTAATTTTTGTATTTTCAGTAGAGACGGGGTTTCACCATCTTGACCAGACTGGTCTTGAACTCCTGACCTCATGATCCACCCACCTTGGCCTCCCAAAATGCTAGGATTACAGGCATAAGCCACCGCGCCTGGCCTAAAGGCTGTTTTTATATATACACACACACATATTTTTTAATGTGGTACATACTATATAGAATATTGCAGTGCAATTTTAACAAGATAAAGAAAAATGATCTTTGAGACACACTTGAAATTGAAGTACACAGAATTTATATTGTTCATTAAAACTTGTCTTTATGATAGAGTTTCTGAATACTGAAGAACACAGGCAAAACCTGTGACCAGTATAAATTTCATTCTGTGTATGATGAAAAGAACCGAAGGCTGTCATTTTAAAGTGAACTCCGTGTAAATCCCAAGAGAAAAGTGCAAATGATTTTATTGTATGGAAAAAGTTCAGTGAACTTTGAAATTCTTATTGAGCATAATAGACTTATACTGATCAAACCAGATCAGGTGAAGTGACTCATACCTGTAATCCCAGCACTTTGGGAGGTCAAGGCATGAGGATCACTTGAGCCCAGGAGTTTGAGACCAGCCGGGGCAACAAAATGGCACTCCATCTCCATTTAAAAAAAAAAAAAATTCAAAATTAGCTGAATGTGGTGGTGCACACTTGTGGTCCCAGCTACACAAGAGGCTACAGGCAGGAGGCTTGCTTGAGCCACAGAAGTCAAGGCTGCAGTGAGCTATTATCGCACCACTGCACTCCAGACTGGGCGAAAGAGTGAGAGCTCCTGTGTCAAAATAAATAAATAAACAAGAAAAAGCCAAACCTTATGATGCGAAAGATTATGCCAATCCCCCTGCACTAAGAAGTGGTGTTCCCCCACCACAAATAGCAGGAGTTGCAGTCAGGAAATCCTTCACTAAAGGAAAGCATAGTAAGCCAATGCAGCCAAAAAAATCATCTATGCAAAGTCCATGGGTGTCTTATATCTTTAGCATTACAGATCTCAGAATCAAATAGATGTAGGCTAAGTGGGGTGGTTTACATCTGTAATCCCAGCATTCTGGGAGGCCAAGGTGGGAGGATCATTTGAGGCCAGGAGTTGAAGACCAGCCTGGGCAAAACAGCGAGACCCCAACTCTATTACGCTTATTTTTATTTTATTTTATTTTGTTTTTTCATTTTTGTAGAGAACGGGGTCCCCCTGTATTGCCCAGGCAGGTCCTGAACTCCTGGGCTCAAGCTATCCTCCTGCCTCTGCCTCCCTGAGAGCTGGGATTACAGGCATGAGCCAGGGTGCCCAGCCTTGAGGGGAGTTACACTTTTTTTTTTTGTCTTTTTTTTTTTTTCATCTCTATTAAAAATAAACAAATAAGGCTGGGTGCAATGGCTCACGCCTGTAATCCCAGCACTCTGGGAGGCCAAGGTGGGCAGATCACCTGAGGTCAGGAGTTCAAGACCAGCCTGACCAACATGGAAAACCCTGTCTCTACTAAAATGCAAAATTAGCCAGGCATGGTGGCACATGCCTGTAATCACAGCTTCTCGGGAGGCTGAGGCAGGAGAACTGCTTGAACCTGGGATGCAGAGGTTGCAGTGAGCTGAGATAGCACCACTGCACCACAGCCTTGGCAGTAAGAGCAAAACTCCCTCCCAAAAAAGAAAAGAAAAGAAAAGAAAGTATTGCACTGATGGACAACAATTCAGCAACACAGATCTATCAAAGACCTACTCTGCCAGGCAACGCTTTAGGGCATTGGAGCATATTGGTACATAACACCATGACGTCCTTGAAAACATATTCTTACAGCCATAAGTAGCAAAATGGGAGCCTTACAAAGTATGAGCAGGCATGTGTGTTTTCTTTTCCTTATTCACTGAAAGCATATTGACCAATTACTGTGTCAGTGTTTGTGCTGGTGCAGAAATGCAGAATTGTACACAAAAAGCATGGTCCTAACTGGAGTCAACGTTTTAGCAAAGTAAACAGACATTAACAGTGGTTCTCAGCCATTTGTAAGCATTAGAATAAACAAAAGCGGCTGGGTGCGGTGGCTCACGCCTGTAATCCCAGCACTTTGGGAGGCCGAGGCGGGTGGATCACAAGGTCAGGAGATCGAGACCATCCTGGATAACACAGTGAAACTCCATCTCCACTAAAATTACAAAAAAAAATTAGCCGGGCGTGATGGTGGGCGCCTGTAGTCCCAGGTACTCGGGAGCCTGAGGCAGGAGAATGGCGTGAACCCGGGAGGCGGAGCTTGCAGTGAGCCGAGATCGGGCCACTGCACTTCAGTCTGGGCGACAGAGCGAGACTCCGTCTCAGGGGAAAAAAAAAAAAGAATAATCAAAAGTTTGGTTAAAAATGCACATTGGCTTGGATGTTTCTGGGAAACTGAGATCTCACACTCTAGTGTCGCCCCCACAGATGCAGAGGCAGGTGCCCTGGGCTCACACGTTCTAGAAGGTAATTAACTATGATAAGAATAAATGCTCAGTAGAAAACTTGGACTGGGTATGGTGGTTCATGCCTGTAATCCCAGTACTTTTTGTTTTGTTTTTTTGAGATGGAGTGTCACTCTTTTTGCCCAGGCTGGAGTGCAGTGGCACGATCTCAGCTATCTGTCACCTCCACCTCCCAGGATCAAGTGATTCTCCTGCCTTAGCCTCCTGAGCAGCTGGGATTACAGGTGCCTGCCACCACACCCAGCTAATTTTTGTATCTTTAGTAGAGACAGGATTGCACCATGTTGGCCAGGCTGGTTTCGAACTCCTCACCTCCAGTGATCCACCCGCCTCAGCCTCCCAAAGTGCTGGGATTACAGGCGTGAGCCAGCCCAGCACTTTGGGAAGCTGAGATGCGACGGTGACTTGAGCCCGGTAGTTCCAGACCAGCCTGGGCAACATAGTGAGACCCCATCTCTACCAGAAATAAACAGAATTAGCCTGGTGTGCCTGTAGTCCTGGCTACTTGGGAGGCTGAGGTGGGAGGATCACTTCAGCCTGAGAAGTCAGGCTCAGTGAGGAAATGAGGAAGGCGGTGAGGCGAGGTTGCGCCACTGCCTTTCAGCCTGAGCCACAGCCTGTCTCTAATAAAAGAAAAGAAAAGAAAAGAAAAGAAAAGAAAAGAAAAGAAAAGAAAAGAAGACTTGCATAGCGTTTGCAGGTCAGCTTCTCCACTCGGCACAGGAAATACTATACCCAAGACCCAGGATAATTTTAGGGGCCCAGAAAAATATTTTTATTTTAATTTCTTTTAAGGACAGAAGAGAATGTGAATAATAGTCATATATATAGGAATATAAAGTATTCATATATAATATATAGCAATGAATCCAGCCTGAATTATATTTCCTCTTCAGGCCAATGTAGTCATAAAATATAATTTTTCATATCCTTTTATGGAGGAAGGGGTCCACAAAGGCAAATATATCTCAGGCCCTTAAGCGTCATGACTGGGCTGTGAATGCTATGGAAACCTATAAGGAGCATGGAGTAGTGGGAGTTTGGATGAGGCTTCTAGGTAGGAGGGACCCATTGAGTGGAGACCTGAAGGGAGAATAGAAATCAACTACGCTAAAGGCAGGGCAGAGGCCGGGCATAATGGCTCATGCCTATAATTCCAGTACTTTGAGAGTCCAAGGCAGGTGGAGATCAGGAGTTCGAGACCAGCATGGACAACATGGCGAAACCCCATCTCCACTAAATATACAAAATTAGTCAGGTGTGGTGGTATGTGCCTGAAATCCCAGCTACTTGGGAGCCTAAGGCAGGAGAATCGCTTGAACCAGGGAGGCAGAGGCTGCAGTGAGCTGAGATTGTACCACTGCACTCCAGCCTGGGCAATACAGTGAGACTCCATCTCCAATATTAATAATAAATAAATAATAAAGGCAGTACAGGGAGGAGTGATCACTGAGAAGGCAGAACAAGGAAGAGTTTTCTTCTTCCTTTTTTGTTTTTTTTTTTGAGACAGAATCCTACCCTGTCACCCAGGCTGGAGTGTAGTAGCGCAATCTCGGCTCACTGCAACCTCCGACTCCCAGGTTCAAGCGATTCTCTTGCCTCCGCCTCCCGCGCAGCTGGGATAACAGATGCACCACCATGCCTGGCTAATTTTTTTGTATTTTTAGTAGAGACGAGATTTCTCCATGTTGGTCAGGCTGATCTCCAACTCCTGACCTCAGGTGATCCGCCCGCCTTGGCCTCCCAAAGTACTGGGATTACAGGTGTGAGCCACTGCACCCAGCCAGGAAGAGTTTTCTAAGCAGAGGGAACAGGATGTGCAAAGCCCCTGGGGCAGGAAGAAACAGGAACACTTGAAGAACTAAAAGAAGAAAGTAACACTGGTTAGAGAAACTGCAACGGGGAAGAATAGTGTGCAAAGAAACAGAAGTCAGTCAATGCTGAGCTTATAGACAATGGGAAAATATGGTCTGTTTTTTTCTCTCCTTTGCCTGATCTCTAATTTGCTTACACAAGGAGATAAAGATTTCCTTTATTGGTTTGCAAATTGTACATGAGTATCTACTTTATCTTTTTTTTTTTTTTGGAAACGGAGTTTCGCTCTTATTGCCCAGGCTGGAGTGCAATGGTGCGATCTCGGCTCACCGCAACCTCCGCCTCCCGGGTTCAAGTGATTCTTCTGCCACAGCCTCCCAAGTAACTGGGATTACAGGCATGCGCCACCACACCCGGCTAATTTTGTATTTTTAGTAGAGACGGAGTTTCTCCATGTTGGTCAGGCTGTTCTCCAACTCCCGACCTCAGGTAATCCACCCGCCTCAGCCTCCCCAAATGCTGGCATTACAGGCATAAGCCACCGCACCAGGCTAGTTATTATCTTTTTTTCTTTTTTTTGAGAAAAGATCTCACTGTGTTGCCCAAGGTGGAGTACAGTGGCATGAACATGGCACACTGCAGCCTTGACTTCTTAGGCTCAAGCGATCCTCCCGCCTCAGCCTCCCAAAGTGCTAGGATTACAGGCATGAGCCACCACACCTGGCCAGTTATTATCTTTTTAGTGCTAATAACCATCTAGGTTTTGGTTGTTGGTTAGGATTTGGAGATATCTCTGAAAAAAGAAGGAAGAAAGCGTTCAATGTTTTTCATATAGAATGAACCAATTTATAAAAAAAAGAAATGAACCAACTTCTTTGTCTTTCAAAAGCTTTCTTAGATACTCAGATTTGATAGTTAGGCAGGATAATCCAGTTGTCATCATGACTATTATAATTTGAAATGTTCCCAAAAGCTTTATGTCTGACTGTAAACATATTCATGAAGATTTTAGTTTCACAATACTTACTCTTTACCGTTACAGAACAAAGGTAATGTATTTTGGTAACTGCGAGGTAAAAGGAGAATTAAAACTGTAAATACAGGCCTCCTTCGGTATTTACGGGGGATTAAGTTCTAGGCCCTCCCATAGATACCAAAATTTACAGACGCTCAAGTTCCTTATCTAAAATGGTGTAGCATTTACATTTAACCTAAACACATTCCCGTATTCTCCAGTATACTTTGTCGTATCATCTCTAGATTCCTATTTTTTTTTTTTTTTTTTTTTTTTGAGACAGAGTCTCGCTCTGTCACCTAGGCTGGAGTGCAATGGCCCGATCTCGGCTCATGCAACCTCCACCTCCTGGGTTAAAGCAATTCTCCTGCCTCAGTCTCCCGAGTAGCTGGGACTACAGGCGCGTGCCGCCACGCCTGGCTAATTTTTGTATTTTAGTAGAGACGGGGGTTCCACCATGTTGGTCAGGCTGATTTCAAATTCCTGACCTCGTGATCCGCCCACCTCAGCCTCCCAAAGTGCCGGGATTACATGTGTGAGCCACCTCGCCTGGACCCAACTTATTTATTCTTAATATCCACTAGACTAAATACAGTGATTCATGCCTATAATCCCAGCAAATTGGGAGACCGAAGTGAGTGAGAGGCTGGCTTGAGCCCAGGAGTTTGAGGCTGTAGTGGACTATGATCGTGCCACTGCATTCCAGCCTGGACAACAGAGCAAGAACCTGTCCTGATTGATTGATTGATTGATTGATTGATTGATTGATTGAGACGGAGTCTTGCTCTGTCGCCAGGCTGGAGTGCAGTGGCGCCATCTCGGCTCACCGCAACCTCTGCCTCCCGGGTTCAAGCAATTTTCGTGCCTCAGCCTCCTGAGTAGCTGGGATTACAGGTGCCCACCACCACGCCTGACTAATTTTTGTGTTTTTTACTAGAGATGAGGTTTCACCATGTTGGTCAGGCTGGTTGTGAACTCCTGACCTCTGGTGATCCACCTGCCCCAGTCTCCCAAAGTGCTGGGAGTACAGGCGTGAGCCACTGCGCTCAGCCAGGACTATTTTTTAAAATAATAAAGGCTGGGCATGGGCACAGTGGCTCACCCCTGTTATCCCAACACTTTGGGAGGCTGAGCGTGGAGGGTCACTTGAGCCCAGTGGGTTCCAGACAAGCCTGGAAAACATGACACCCTGTTATTTTTTACAAATCGTAAAGATTTATAAGATTGTGCCATCGCACCCCACCTTGGCCACAGAGCAAGACCTTGTCTCAAAAAATAATAATTTGTTAAGAACTTAGACAAGGTCTATACATTGTGCTTGGTTGTTATTCTTCATCCATCATACATGAAGTCTGAAGCCTGATGCTGGTGCAGGGTGTGTACCTAAGAAAAGCACCTTCCTCTCCCCGCCTTGCCCCTTGGAGACGAAGCTCGAGGCTGAAGAATCAGGTTGATTATCACAACAGCAGTAGCCTCCTAAGCACTCTCTGCAGCTCCACCCCAACTTCCCCTCCGGGCTCTTCTCTTCACAGGTGCCATTCATGCCACTGATCTTTGTTGAGCTCCTACTGTATGCCAGATACGTCAGGACACGTTACTGCAAACAGACAGAAACCTTGGTCTTCATGGAGGTAACAGCTTAGGGGTTTAGGAGGGAAGATTTTTAAAAACGATAAACAAGATAGTAAGTTAAATATAGAAAAGGCAGATGATGATAAGCTGTTAAGAAAGAAGAATAGGGCTGGGTGCAGTGGCTCATGCCTGTAATTCCAATGCTTTGGTAGGGCGAGCTGGGTGAATCGCTTGAGACCAGGAGCTAAAGACAAGCCTGGACAACATAGCAAGACTCCGTCTCTACAAAGAAAACAAATTTAAACAACATTTTAAAAAATTAGCTGAGCAACCAGGCACAGTGGCTCATGCCTGTAATCCCAGCACCTTGGGAGGCCAAGGTGGGCAGATCACCTGAGGTCAGGAGTTCCAAACCAGCCTGACCAACATGGAGAAACCCCATCTCTATTAAAAGTAGAAAAATTAGCCGAGCATGGTGGCGCATGCCTGTAATCCCAGCTTCTCAGGAGGCTGAGGCAGGAGAATCGTTTGAACCCAGGAGATGGAGGTTGTGGTGAGCCAAGATCGCACCATTGCACTCCAGCCTGGGCACCAGGAGCGAAACTCTGTCTCAAAATAAAAAAAGAAAGAAAGGCCGGGTGCGGTGGCTCAAGCCTGTAATCCCAGCACTTTGGGAGGCCGAGATGGGCGGATCACGAGGTCAGGAGATCGAGACCATCCTGGCTAACACAGTGCAACCCCGTCTCTACTAAAATACAAAACTAGCCGGGGAGGTGGCGGGCGCCTGTAGACCCGGCTACGCGGGAGGCTGAGGCAGGAGAATGGCGTAAACCCGGGAGTGGAGCTTGCAGTGAGCTGAGATCTGGCCACTGCAGTCCAGTCCGGGCGACAGAGCGAGACTCCGCCTCAAAAAAAAAAAAAAAAAAAAAAAAAAAAAAAAAAAAAATTAAAATTAGCTGGGCAGGCCGAGAGCGGTGGCTCAAACCTGTAATCTCAGCACTTTGGGAGGCCAAGGCAGGCAGATCACCTGAGGTCAGGAGTTCGAGACCTGACCAACATGGTGAAACCCCATCTCTACTAAAAATACAAAAATTAGCCGGGTGTGGTGGGCCTGTAATCCCAGCACTTTGGGAGGCAGAGGCAGATGATCACCTGAAGTCGGGAGTTTGAGACCAGCCTGACCAACATGGAGAAACCCCGTTTCTATTAAAAATACAAAATTAGTTGGGCCTGGGGGCGCATGCCTGTAATCCCAGCTACTCGGGAGGCTGAGGCAGGAGAACTGCTTGAACTCAGGAGGCGAAGGTTGTGGTGAGCCGAGATCGTGCCATTGCACTGCAGCCTGGGCAACAAGAGTGAAACTCCGACTCAAAAAAAAAAATAATAACAGTAGTCATAATAATAATAATAATAATAATAATAATTCATTTGTTTGAATAGAACCCAGATAATGTCTATACATTGTGCTTGGTTGATATGGTTTTTGTTTTCGCTGTTGTTAATAGAGACATGGATTTGCTCTGTTTCCCAGGCTGGAGCACAGTGGCACCATCATAGCTCACTATAGCCTAGAACTCCTGAGCTCAAGTGATCCTCCTGCCTCAGCCTTTCCAGTAGCTGGAACTACAGGCTTGTGCCACCATGCCCAGCTAATTTCTAAAAAATTTTGGTAAAGATGGGGTCTCACTTTGGTGGCCAGGCTGTAGTGTAGTGGTTATTCACAGGCGCAATCACGGCACGCTACAGCCTTGAAATGCTGGCCTCAAGCAATCCTCTCACCTCATCCTCCTGAGTAGCTGGGACTATAAGTATTTGCCACCATGCCTGCTCAGAAAAAAAATCAACATTAACAAATTTAAGAATTAAGTCCGGGCCGGGCGCGGTGGCTCAAGCCTGTAATCCCAGCACTTTGGGAGGCCGAGACGGGCGGATCACGAAGTCAGGAGATCAAGACCATCCTGGCTAACACGGTGAAACCCCGTCTCTACTAAAAAATACAAAAAGAGCCGGGCGAGGTGGCGGGCGCCCGTAGTCCCAGCTACTCGAGAGGCTGAGGCAGGAGAATGGCGTAAACCCAGGAGGCGGAGCTCAGCTCACTGCACTCCAGCCTGGGCGACAGAGCGAGACTCCGCCTCAAAAAAAAAAAAAAAAAAAAAAAAATTAAGTTCTTCTGTGACAGAAGCCACATTTTAACAACATGTGGCCTGGCCCTACCATCTTGGACAGCACAAATGTAGATTTCTATCATCACAGGAAGTTCAATTGGACAGCATTGCTCTGTAGGATTCGTCTGACTCTTTTTCCTAGATGGAGAGATACAGTGCAGGGGCGGAATCTCAGCTCACTACAACCTCCTCATCCCAGGTTCAAGCGATTCTCCTACCTCAGCCTCCCAAGTAGCTGAGATTACAGATGCCCACCACCACTCCCCGCTAATTTTTGTATTTTTAGTAGAGACGAGGTTTCACCATGTTGGCCAGGCTGGTCTCAGACTCCTGACCTCAAGTGATCCACCCACCTCGGCCTCCCAAGGTGCTGGGATTACAGGCGTGAGCCACCGCGCCAGGTCATATTTTTATTTATTTTTTTATTAGATACTAGGTCTTGCTATATTGCCAGAACTGGTCTCAAACTCAAATGACCCTCCCGCCTCAACCTCCCAAAATTCTGTTTTTCCTTTTTATGTGTTAAAGAAACCTGGACACATGTCTGCAGAAGTTCCCCACATTTTCAACTCTGGTGATTTCCAATTCTCCGGTGTCATTGAACCTGTTTCTCCATTCTCTGTACTTCCTGTAAACCAGGAGTTAGACCTGGAGGCTTGATCAGATGCAGTGTTGATTCTTGGCAACCATTGAAGCTGACAGGCAACCTGATTCTCAGTATTGTGTGAAAAAGCACACAGGTGAACAGAATCTAGAAGGATGTACACCAGCACATTATCGGCAATTATTTTGGGGAAGTAGAATGACCTTATTTTTGCTGATCTAAATTTTACTATTTTTTTTCACAGTGAGCATGCCTTTCTCCTGAAAAATAAAAAAATAGTTGGCGTTTCCTGCAAATCGTCTGCCAAATACTGTGTTGAGAGATTCATTTATGTGAGCTCATGGAATCCTCAGGACAATTCTGTGAGATAATTACCATCTCCATTCTGTAGTAAACACTCAGAATTATGAAGTAACGTGCCCAAGTTCATATGCTCAGTCTTGGGTAGAGCCTGGATTTTATCTCTCAACTGTCTGACTCTGAAGGGACTCTGATTTTGGAAAGTGTAGCGTGCAACCTGAGAGACCTAATTACTGTCTGGAAGATTCCCTCAAGTCGTTCTGATGCAGACCCAGGCCTGAGAACCACAGCCTCTCTGCCCACCACATGATGTCGTCATCCATAAAATATCTCCTCTCCAGGCTAAACTTGCTCTCAGCTGGAAAGTATTCTGTGCCCATCACATGTGAAGCCTGAAGCATGAGCTGGCGCAGTGTATCCAACAAGGGCAGCTTCCTCTCCCCGCCTTGCCCCTTGGAAACCAGGCTCGAGGCTGAAGAATCAGGTTGATTATCACAACAGCAGTAGCCTCCTAAGCACTCTCTGCAGCTCCACCCCAACTTCCCCTCCGGACTCTTCTCTTCACAGGTGCCATTCATGCCACTGATCTTTGTTGAGCTCCTACTGTATGCCAGATACGTCAGGACAAGTTACTGCAAACAGACAGAAACCTTGGTCTTCATGGAGGTTAACAGCTAGGGGTTTGGGAGGGGTCAGTAAAAAAAAGATAAACAAGATAGTAAGTTAAATATAGAGAAAGGCAGATGATGATAAGCTGTCAAGAAAGAAGACTAGGGCTGGGTGCAGTGGCTCATGCCTGTAATTCTAATGCTTTGGTCGGGCAAGTTGGGAGAATCACTTGAGGCCAGGAGTTTGAGACCAGCCTGGACAACACAGCAAGACTCCATCTCTTAAAAAAAAATTTTTTTTTTTTTTTATCTTTGAGGCAGAGTTTCGCTTTTTTTGCCTAGGCTGGAGTGCAATGGCATGATCTGGACTCACCACAACCTCCGCTCCCCACTTCAAGTGATTCTCCTGTCTCAGCCTCCTGAGTAGCTGGGATTACAGGCACATGCCACTACGCCCGGCTAATTTTTGTATTTTTAGTAGAGACTGGGTTTCATCCTCCTGAGTAGCTGGGACTACAAGCATTTGCCACCATGCCTGCTCAGAAAAAAAGTCAACATTAACAAATTTAAGAACTAAGTTCTTCCGTGACAGAAACCACATTTTTTTTTTTTTTTTTTTTTGAGACAGAGTCTTGCTCTTTCTCCCGGGCTGGAGTGCAGTGGCCGGATCTCAGCTCACTGCAAGCTCCGCCTCCCGGGTTTTACGCCATTCTCCTGCCTCAGCCTCCGGAGTAGCTGGGACTACAGGCGCCCGCCACCTCGCCCGGCTAGTTTTTTGTATTTTAGTAGAGACGGGGTTTCACAGTGTTAGCCAGGATGGTCTCGATCTCCTGACCTCGTGATCCGCCCGTCTCGGCCTCCCAAAGTGCTGGGATTACAGGCTTGAGCCACCGCGCCCGGCAGAAACCACATTTTAACATGTGGCCTGGCCCTACCATCTTGGACAGCACAAATGTAGATTTGTGCTGACCTCAGGTGATCCGCCCTCCTCGGCCTCCCAAAG
This sequence comes from Rhinopithecus bieti, assembly GCF_001698545.2. NCBI lineage: Eukaryota > Metazoa > Chordata > Mammalia > Primates > Cercopithecidae > Rhinopithecus > Rhinopithecus bieti. The sequence continues at coordinate 4,609,579 of NW_016808980.1, forward strand.
TGCTGGGATTATAGGCGTGAGCCACCGCACCCGGCCTACTCTCTGGTTTTTTACAGTTTGCTGACTCCTGTCCTAAGATGTCATTTGAAGAGACACCTGAGGCGGTGAGGGAGCCAGTCATGCATTTATGTGGGGGAATATTCTAGCACATGTCTAACACATGTCACATGGATTTCATCATATTGATCAGGCTGGTCTCGAACTCCTGACCTCAGGTGATCCACCTGCCTCGACCTCCCAAAGTGCCGGGATTATAGGTGTGAGCCACTGAGGCTGGCCACATTAAAAAAAAAGAAAAAGAAAAAGAAATTAACTAATTAGCCAGATGTTTTGGCACCCAGTTGTACTCTCAGCTACTTCAGAGGCAAGCTAAGGCAGAAGAATCCCTTGAGCCCAGGAGCTTGAGGCAGCAGTGAGCTAGGAACGTGCCACTGCACTCCAGCCTGGATGACAGAGTGAGACAGAGAGAGAGAGGAAAGAAAAAGGAAGGAAGGAAGGGAAGGAAGGAGAGACGAAGAAAGAAAGGAAAGGCCAGGCACAGAAAGAAAAGAAAAGAGAAAGAAGAGAAGAGAAAAGAAAAGAAAAGAAAAAAAAAAGAAAAGAAAAGGAAGAAAAGAAAAGGCCAGGTACAGTGTCTCATGCCTGTAATTTAAGCACTTTGGCTGAGACTGGAGGATTGCTTGAGTCCATGAGTTAGAGACCAGCCTGGGCAAGGTACCAAGACCTTGTCTCTATAAAAAAAATTTTAAAAGTTATCCAGGCTTGGTGGCACATGCTTGTGGTCCCAGCCACTAGGAAGGCTGAGGTGGAAGGATCACCTGAGCCCAGGAGGCTGAGTCTGCAGTGAGCCATGATCACGCCATTGCCCTCCAGCTTGGGCAACAGAGCAAGACCCTGTCTCAAAAAAAAAAAGAAGAAGAAGAAGAAAAAGAGGAAGGAGAAGAAGGAGAAGGAGGAGGAGGAGAAAGAAGGGAGGGAGGGAGGGAGGGAAGGAGGAAAGGAGGGAGGAAGGAAGGAAGGAAGGAAGGAAGGAAGGAAGGGGAAAAGGATAGGTTGAATAGGGATTGTGTGTGTGTGTAATTTTTGAGACCCACCACCAGGGAAATACTCCCTAAAGCAGGGGTCAACTAATTATGAACTGAGGCCAAATCCAGCCTACTGTCTGTTTATGTACAATGGCAAGCTAAGAATTGTCTTACATTTTTAAATAGTTGAAAAAAGTCAAAGGAAGAATGTTTTCTGACACCTGAAAGTAACTTATGTGGCATTCTATTTCAGTGCCCATAATGAAGTTTCTCTTTTTTTTTTCTTTTTTTGACCCTGAGTCCCGATCTGTTGCCCAGACTGGAGTTCAGTGGCATGAGGCATGATCTCGGCTCACTGCAACCTCTGTCTTCTTGGTTCAAGTGATTCTCCTGCCTCAGCCTCCTGAGTAGCTGGAATTACAGGCGCCCGCCACCATGCCCGGCCAATTTTTGTATTTTTAGTAGAGATGGGGTTTTGCCATGTTGGCCAGGCTGGTCTTAAACTCCTGACCTCAAGTGATCTACCTGTCTCAGCCTCCCAAAGTGCTGGGATTACAGACGTGAGCCACTGTGCCCAGCCCCATAAATGAAGTTTTATTGGAACACAGCTATGCTCATTGGTTTACTTACTGTCTGTGGTTGCTTTTGCCTGACAAGGGCAGAGTTGAGTATCTGCCAAAGAGACCCTGTGACCCACAGAGCCTAAAATATCCACTTTCTGGTTTGTTTGTTGGTTTGAGACGGAGTTTCACTCTTGTCGCCCAGACTGGAGTGCAATGGCGCGATCTTGGCTCACTTTAACTTCCACCTCCTGGGTGCAAGCTATTCTCCTGCCTTGGCCTCCCGAGTAGCTGGGATTACAGGCATGTGCCACCACGCCTAGCTAATTTTTTGTATTTTTAGTAGAGATGAGGTTTCACCATGTTAACCAGGATGGTCTTGATCTCCCCACCTCAGGTGACCCGCCCTCCTCGGCCTCCCAAAGTGCTGGGACTATAGGCGTGAGCCACCGCACCCGGCCTACTCTCTGGTTTTTTATAGTTTGCTGACTCCTGCCCTAAGATGTCATTTGAAGAGACACCTGATTCAGGTGAGGGAGCCAGTCATGCATTTATCTGGGGGAATATTTAGCACATGTCACAGCAAATGCAAAGACCCTGAAATAGGATGTCTATTGTGTTATTGGCAAGGCATGAAGCTCACTATGACTGGAGCAGAGTGGATGAGGTCAGAAAGCAAGGATGGACCAGATCACGCACAGTCTTTGCTCCTAGCCTGAGGGAGATGGGAGCCATGGCAGGGGTGTGTGTGTGTGTGAGAGAGAGAGAGAAAGAGAGAGGGTTTTGCTCTGTCATTCAGGCTGGAGCACAGTGGTGCAATCACAGCTCACTGCAGCCTCGAACTCCTGGGCTCAAGCAGTCCTCCCACCTCATTCTCCCGAGTTGCTGGGACTACAGGCATGAGCCACCATGCCTGGCTAATTTTAAAATTTCTTAGACCAGGTGCGGTGGCTCATGCCTGTAATCCTAGTACTTTGGGAAGCTGAGGTGGGCAGATTACGAGGTCAGGAGATCGAGGTCATCCTGGCTAACATAGTGAAACCCCATCTCTACTAAAAATACAAAAAAAAAAAAATTAGCTGGGTGTGGGGGTGGCCATCTGTAGTCCCAGCTACTCGGGAGGCTGAGGCACGAGAATGGCATGAACCCGGGAGGCAGAGCTTGCTGTGAGGGGAGATGGCACCACTGCACTCCAGCCTAGGTGATAGAGTGAGACTCCATCTCAAAAAATAAATAAATAAATAAAATAAATAAAATTTATTGTGGAGGCAGTGTTTGGCTACATTGCCCAGGCTGGTCTTGAACTCCTGCCCTCAGGTGATCCTCCCATCTTGGCTTCCCAAGGTGCTGGGATTACAGCTGTGAGCCACTGCACCCACCCGCCATGGCAGTTTTGAGGCAAGAGGTGATATGGTCTGGCTTATTTTAACAGGATCTCTCTATTTTAAGAATAGACTGGGCCGGGCGCGGTGGCTCAAGCCTGTAATCCCAGCACTTTGGGAGGCCGAGGTGGGCGGATCACGAAGTCAGGAGATCCAGACCATCCTGGCTAACACGGTGAAACCCCGTCTCTACTAAAAAAATACAAAAAACTAGCCGGGCGAGGTGGCGGGCGCCTGTAGTCCCAGCTACTCGGGAGGCTGAGGCAGAAGAATGGCGTAAACCTGGGAGGCGGAGCTTGCAGTGAGCTGAGATCCGGCCACTGCACTCCAGCCTGGGCGACAGAGCGAGACTCCGTCTCAAAAAAAAAAAAAAAAGAATAGACTGGTCGGGCGCGGTGGCTCACGTCTATAACCCCAGCTCTTTGGGAGGCCGATGGGGGTGGATCACCTGAGGTCGAGATCAGCCTGGCCAAAATGGTGAAACCCAGTCTCTACTAAAAATACAAAACTTAGCCAGGTGTGGTGGCGTTTGCCTGTAATCCCAGCTACTTGGAAGGCTGAGGCAGGAGAATAGCTAGAACCCGGGAGGCAGAGGTTGCAGTGAGCCGAAATCGCGCCACTCCACTCCAGCCTGGGCCATAGAGTGAGACTCCATCTCAAAAAAAAAAAAAGAATAGAATGAAAGATAGAGTGAAAAGGAGGGCAAGAATGAAAACAGTGAAACTAGCAATGAAGGTATTCTAATAATCTGGATGACAGATGATGAGGGGTTGAGCCAGGGAGCTGACAGAGGAGCTGGAATTTATCTAGTGGGATTCTAGATCCATGTTGAAGGTATAATCGACAGGATTTGTTCTAGACTAGATACATGAGGGAGCAGTCAGGGATGACTCCGAGGTTTCTGGCCTAAGCCAATAAATGCTGGAATATCCTTTACTAGAACCGAGAAGACCGTGGGAGGAGCAGGTTGGATGGAGGAAGACGACGTACTCAGTTTGGGTTATAGTAAGTTGAAGATGCCTTTTGGATGTTCCAGTGGAATTGTCAAGTAAGTAGCTGGATATGGAAAGCAAGAGCTGGGAAATGTTGAAGTTTGAGATACATGTATAGGTGTCAGTGTTGTAGGGCTATAGCACTGGATGACATCACTGAGACAAGATGCAGATGGGAAAGAGAAAATGTAGCTCATAGCATGCATGTTGCTTACCCCATCCCCCCGATGACCTCTCCAGTGGGCTTTCATCTTTTTTCATCATAAAATCTGAAGTTCTTACCATGTCAATGTTTCCAGAGCACTAGTCTTACCAATTTTCTCCTGGCCTATCAGCTATTAATATCATTGCACTACCTTTCCTTTCTTCTGGCCGAGCCAGCTCATTCAGCCCTGGGGCCTTTGTCTGCAGTCTCCTCTGCCTGGAATACTCACAGACTTTTGCATGGCTTGCTGGTTTACTTTATTCATAGCTTGGTCCAAATATGAGCACTGCAAGGACCTTCCCCGACTCCTTTAACCAAACAGCTCCCCATTCATCCTGTGTCCATGACCCTGTTTTATTTTCTTTCTGCGTATAAATTTGCATGTTTAGTGTTTGTCTTCTTTGGTGAAACTGTAAGCTTCCACCAGGGCACAGAAATTGCCTTACCCTTGAGCAGGGCCTGACATCATAGACAGTCACATATGTGTTAAATTTAATGAGTGAATAAAGAGGGTACAATAATTTTCTGCCATTTACATTCTGGATTTTCTACCCAAAAGCCTAGCAATGTACCCCATAAACACTCAGTTTAGGAGAAGCCTTTGGGCTCAGTCACAGGCTTCAACACCAGACATGTAGGCAGTAACAGAGGGGACTTGGGAACCAGACAGTGCACCTTCCAGACAAGGAAGGCAAGATGAAACATTCCTGAGTTTGGGCAGTTTTCTATGACAATCAGGATAGGCAACTATCAAATAAGGTGAGGTGAGAAGGGAGGAGCAGGCAGTGGTTGGACAGTCCCTTTCCAGTTCCTCGTTCGTCTGCTATTTCTTTGCAGATGAAGGGCTTCTCTTGGGTGTTTGGCAAAGCAGGTTTTGGTCTGATTCTGCATGGGTGAAGATAGGACCACCAGGTTGGAAGATTTTCCAGGGACATCCAAGTTGCAGCCAAACAAAGTGACTTTTTCTTTTTCTTTCCTTCTTTATTTATTTACTTTTATTATTTATTTTTGAGATGGAGTCTCGCTCTGTTGCCAAGGCTGGAGTACAGTGGCACGATTTCGGCTCACTGCAACCTCCGCCTCCCGGATTCAAGCGATTCTCCTGCCTCAGCCTCCTGAGTAGCTGGGATTACAGGCGCCCACCACCACACCCGGCTAATTTTTGTATTTTTTAGTAGAGACGGGGTTTCACCATGTTGGTCAGGCTGGTCTTGAACTCCTGACCTTATGATCGACCTGCCTTGGCCTCCCAAAGTACTGGGATTACAGGCACGAGCCACTGCGCCTGGCCTTCTTTATTTTTTGGAGACAGTCTTGCTCTGTCGCCCAGGCTAAAGTGCAGTGGTCCAATCTTGGCTCACTGCAACCTCCACCTCCCTGGTTAAAGGGATTCTCCCGCCTCAGCCTCCTGAGTAGCTGGGACTATAGGCGTGTACCACTACACCCTGATAGTTTTTGTATTTTTAGTAGAGATGGGGTTTCCCTATGTTGTCCAGGCTGGTCTCGAACTCTTGGCCTCAGGTGATGCACCTGCCTCGGCCTCCCAAAGTGCTGGGATTACAGGCGTGAGCCACCATGCTTGGCCACAAAGTGGCTTTCTATAGGTCTCTGCCAACAAAGAGAATCAACTTGTATCTATTCCTAAAATAAAAGCACCTTGGAGAAGGAAAAACGGGAAAAAATGAGGAGTTATGGGCCGGGCACGTTGGGTCACGCCTGTAATCCCAGCACTTTGGGAGGCTGAGACGGGTGGATCACAAGGTCAGGAGATCAAGGACCCACCCCTGGCTATACGGTGAAACCCGGTCTCTACTAAAGAATACAAAAACTAAGGTGCCGCGGCGACAAGGCGGGCGCCTGCTAGTCCCAGCTACTTGGGGGGAGGCCTGAGGCAGGAGAATGGCATGAAAACTGGGAGGCGGAGCTTGCAGTGAGCCTTTGAGATCCGGCCACCGCACTCCAGCCTGAGGCGACAGAGCAGATTCCGGTCCAAAAAAAAAAAAAAAAAAAAAATACAAAAACTAGCCGGGCGAGGTGGCGGGTGCCTGTAGTCCCAGCTACTCGGAGGCTGAGGCAGGATAAATTGGCGGTAAAACCCGGGGAAGCGGGAGGCTTGCCAGTGAAGCTTGAGATCCGGCCACTGCCCCACCTCCAGCCTGGGTACAGAAGCCAGACTCCGTTCTCAAAAAAAAAAAAAAAAAAAAAAGGAGCCGAATCCGTCTCAAAATTAAATGAATAATAAAGTCTGTTAATTTAAAAAATAAAATAAATGCTTAAAAGACACTCTTGTCTAATGAGTACAAAAGTTGGGAGGAAAATGACCCTTCACTTTACTGTTGCATGAACAGGAAACGGAAATGTTTTTGGGCATATGTATCTCTTGGGAGAGTGAGGTGGAAAACAGTACCAGCCACCATTCTTTAATTGGGATGGATCCACTGTTCTTGAGTTTGAATAGCAGGTGGCTTTGCTGTGGTTTTATTGTTGTTGCTCTTTTTTTTTTTTTTTGAGATGGAGTCTCGCTCTGTCACCCAGGCTGGATTGTAGTGGCGCGACCTTGGCTCACTGCAAGCTCTGCCTCCTGGGTTCACTCCGTTCTCCTGCCTCAGCCTCCCAAGTAGATGGGACTACAGGTGCCTGCCAGCATGTCCGGGTAATTTTTGTATTTTTAATAGACACGGGGTTTCACTGTGTTAGCCAGGATGGTCTCCATCTCCTGACCTCATGATCCGCCCACCTTGGCCTCCCAAAGTGCTGGGATTACAGGCGTGAACCACTGTGCCCGGCCTTTTTTTTTCGAGACGGAGTCTTGCTCTGTTGCCCAGGCTGGAGTGCAGTGGTACAATCTTGACTCACTACAACCTTCGCCTCCCGGGTTCAAGAGATTCTCCTGCCTCAGCCTGCTGAGTAGCTGGGATTACAGGCACATGCCACCCACACCCAGCTAATTTTTGTATTTTTAGTAGAGACAGGGTTTCACCATATTGGTCAGGCTGGTGTCGAACTCCTGACCTTGTGATCCACCTGCCTCGGCCTCCCAAAGTGCTGGGATTATAGGCGTGAGTCACTGTGCCCCGCCGTTGTTCTTTAATGTTAGTATTTTGTTATCCCAAAGAAAGCTCTCAGACCACGGTGAGACTCTTAAAAGACAATATCAAATGTTTCAACAACTGACAAACCTCAGACTTCCTGTATTTCTGTAAGTTGCAGTTTTCCCTTCCTTCTTCTTTTAATTTGTTAATATCTCTGGGGCCACAGGCTCTCTCTCTCTCTCACAGGTCTCTAACTAGATCAGTGGATCAAAGGTGAGGCCTTGCTAAGTAATCAGGGTAATTTCACCCGTGTAGCAAGCTATTAAAAACAGACCTGCAGGGTTTTTCAAGGACATCCAAGGTATTGATTTGGCAACCAAAAACTCCTGTAGTGCAAGCAATAATACACCAGGGCCAGTGTTTCCAGCACTGTCACAACTCCCTCCTCTCCCTGTCCCTAGTGACATTACAAAAGGCACAGCTAAGGCTGATACTCCAGCTCCTGTGCCCCTGCTCCTATCTTCAAAAGGAATGTCACTGTTATAAATTAGACAAGGGAAGAAAAATCTCATTTCTTTGATGATTTTTTTAAAGAGCTTTGTTTTCCCACGCATAATTGTTCTTCCTATTCATTACGCCTTTTTGTAGACTTCGTTTTTTCCTTTAAAGAATACACTTCTTATGTAATTTGTTTTGCATTTCTGGAATGAGGAACTTTTCTGCTCATATTGTTGTTAAAATCTAGACAAGACGCCCGTGTGATAGATCACCCTGAGCCTTGGAAGGAAATGATTCACCACAATACTGTAACCGAAAGTTTTCTAACACCAGGGCTGGAAGGCAGGCTATGAACCGCATTACCTGCACGCAGCAGCAATGGGAGGTAGCCAGAGGTTCCCTCGGCCTGCCTAGCTCACTTCAGCTTTGTTCCTCTTCTGTTTCCTCCATCCAAGTAGCAGAATGCTGGAAATTCATCCTCCATTTTTAAGTTTTAAAAGAAACCCACGAATTTGTGACTTTTCTTTTTTTTTTTTTTTTTGAGACCAAGTTTTGCTCTTGCCACCCAGGCTGAAGTACACCATGGCATGATCTTGGCTCACTTCAACTTCTGCCTCCCAGATTCAAGGGATTCTCCTGCCTTAGCCTCCTGAGTGGCTGGGATTCCAGGTGCCCACCACATGCCCAGCTAATTTTTGTATTTTTAGTAGAGTCAGGATTTCACCATGTTGGTCAGGCTGGTCTTGAACTCCTGACGTCAGGTTGGTCTTGAACTCCTGACATCAGGTGATCTGCCCACCTCAGCCTCCCAAAATAATGGGATTACAGGGGTGAGCCACTGCACCCAGCTTGGATTTTTAATAAGCCACATCTGTCCAAATGGGCCTTTCCGGGCTACTGTCTTATAATTTTGCACTTAAATTTATATATACATATATATGTATTTTTTTTTTTTTGAGACGGAGTCTTGCTCTGTCGCCCAGGCTGGAGTGCAGTGGCGCGATCTCGGCTCACTGCAAGCTCCGCCTCCTGGGTTCACGCCATTCTCCTGCCTCAGCCTCCTGAGTAGCTGGGACTACAGGCGCCCGCCACTGCGCCCGGCTAATTTTTTTTTTGTATTTTAGTAGAGACGGGGTTTCACCATGGTCTCGATCTCCTGACCTTGTGATCCGCCCGTCTCGGCCTCCCAAAGTGCTGGGATTACAGGCATGAGCCACCGCGCCCGGCCTTAAATTTATATTTAAACCAAAAACCTGCATTAATGCACTGTATGGAAAAAGTGAACACCAAATGTATCTATTACTAATAAAAGATTTCAAACAATAAAACCAAAAGAGCAGAGAAACTAAAATGAAAATATGTATTTTATTTTCCTCTGCATGTTTTTGGTGAAGACAGATCATAGATTATGCCCATGTCAGAAACAATGCAATTTTATAATTCTTACGAAAAATGGGCCAGGTGTGATGGCTCATGCCTGTAATCCCAGCACTTTGGGAGACCAAAGAGGGTGGATCATCTGAAGTGGGAAGTTGGAGATCAGCCTGACCAACATGGAGAAACCCCATCTCTACTAAAAATACAAGATTAGGCCGGGCGCGGTGGCTCAAGCCTGTAATCCCAGCACTTTGGGAGGCCGAGACGGGCAGATCACGAGGTCAGGAGATCGAGACCATCCTGGCTAACACGGTGAAACCCCGTCTCTACTAAAAAAAAAATACAAAAACTAGCCGGGCGAGGTGGCGGGCGCCTGTAGTCCCAGCTACTCGGGAGGCTGAGGCAGGAGAATGGCG
>NW_016808980.1:4621106-4622923 GCF_001698545.2 Rhinopithecus bieti
GGCTGGAGTGCAGTGGCCGGATCTCAGCTCACTGCAAGCTCCGCCTCCTGGGTTCCCGCCATTCTCCTGCCTCAGCCTCCTGAGTAGTTGGGACTACAGGCGCCCACCACCTCGCCCGGCTAGTTTTTGTATTTTTTTTTAATAGAGACGGGGTTTCACCGTGTTAGCCAGGATGGTCTCGATCTCCTGACCTCATGATCCGCCCGTCTCGGCCTCCCAAAGTGCTGGGATTACAGGCTTGAGCCACCGCGCCCGGCAAATGTGTTTATTAATGACTGTCTGCTTCCAAAACAATCAGTGTTTATTTATTTATTTATTTTCCGAGACAGAGTATTGCCCTGTTGCCCAGGCTGGAGTGCAGTGGTGTGATCTCAGCTCACTGCAACCTTTGCCTCCCAGTTTCAAGCAACCTGCCTGCTTCAGCCTCCCAAATAGCTGGGACTACAGGCACGTGCCACCACGCCCAGCCAATTTTTGTATATCCAGTAGAGACGGGATTTCACCATGTTGGTCAGGCCAGTTTCAAACTCCTGACCTCTGGTGATCCAACTGCTTTGGCCTCCCAAAGTGTTGGGATTACAGGCGTGAGCCACTGTGCCTAACATAAAAAAAAAAATCAGTGTTTAAGTAAACATCTTTGGAAATTTTGACTAGTCCATAATAACAACGTTCTAGAATCCCTGAACATGTAAGCTAATCCTATTTCATAGTAATTGTTGGGCCAGGTGCAGTGGCTCACGCCTGTAATCCCAGCACTTTGGCAGGCCAAGGTGGGCGGATCACTTGAGGTCAGGAGTTCGAGACCAGCCTGGCCAACACCCCTTCTCTACTAAAAATACAAAAACCAGCTGGGCATGGTGGCTGAGCGCCTGTAATCTCAGCTAACTGGGAGGCTGAGGCAGAAGAATAGCTTCAACCTGGGAGGCGGAGGTGGCAGTCAGCTGAGATCCCACTAGGGCACTCCAGCAGGGGTGACACAGTGAGACCCCATCTCAAAAAAAAAAAAAAAAAAAAAAAATTAGAAAAAATTAGTTAAAGCTACAATGGAAAGGAGTCTCCACTCATAGAAAGCAACAGAAATTATGTAAAATAGCCGGGCACGGTGGCTCATGCCTGTAATCCCAGCACTTTGGGAGGCAGAGGCGGGTAAATAATGAGGTCAAGAGATCAAGACCATCCTGGCCAACATAGTGAAACCCCATCTCTACAGAAAATACAAAAATTAGCTGGGTGTGGTGGCACGTGCCTGTAATCCCAGCTACTTGGGAGGCTGAGGCAGGAGAATCACTCAAACTTGGGAGGTGGAGGTTGTAGTGAGCCGAGATCACCCCACTGCACTCCAGCCTGGCGACAGAGCAAGACTCCAACCCCCCACAAAAAAAAAAAAAGAAAAGAAAAAGAAATTATGTGAAATAACCACGAGCCCCATGAAGACAGCAATTGTTTTGTTTTGTTTTGAGATGGTGTTTCTCTCTTGTTGCCCAAGCTGAAGTGCAATGAAACGATTTCGGCTCATTGCAACCTCCACCTCCTGGTTCAAGTGATTCTCCTGCCCCAGCCTCATGAATAACTAGGATTACAGGTGGGCACCACCACACCTGGTTAATTTTTGTATTTTTAGTAGAGACGGGGTTTCACCATATTGGCCAGGCTGGTCTTGAACTCCCGACCTCAGATGATCAACCCGACTCCGCCTCCCAAAGTGCTGGGATTACAGGTGTGAGCCACTGTGCCCAGAGAAAGGAATATTTTGATACAGAAATAAGGGATTAAGGGAAATTTGGGTAGACATTTTATTTTATTTATTTATATATTTT
>NW_016808980.1:4626824-4632119 GCF_001698545.2 Rhinopithecus bieti
CGGGCGAGGTGGCGGGCGCCTGTAGTCCCAGCTACTCGGGAGGCTGAGGCAGGAGAATGGCGTAAACCTGGGAGGCGGAGTTTGCAGTGAGCTGAGATCTGGCCACTGCACTCCAGCCTGGGTGACAGAGTGAGACTCCTTCTCAAAAAAATAAATAAATAAATAAATAAATAAGTAGTAAAAAACTCTCAAAATAAGTAATAAAGAACTTCCAACGCAGCCTTCCTTTTGAATGCTGACTGAGGATCCCTGGCCAGAGGGCAACTTGGGCAGACACCAGTCACGATTCACCAGGAGTGCTCCGGATTCAGGGTTTTACTTCCTTAATTACAGAACTGAAACTGGCTAAGTGTTGACTGATCAAGAGTTAAGAGTTTCAAAGTTAAGGAAGCAGTAAACTCATTTCCAAGAGTTGTCTCCCCAAACTACCCCTTCTCCTAATACATGTAGTATTTTCCTAGTCTGAGACAGAGGTCTCTCTCTCTTGCTCTCTTTCTTTCTCTTTAATAACGCCAAGTACTTGATAGTTCATTAATATGAAAGAGAGTTTTGTAGTTTACTTAGTAAAATGTTGAGCACCTCCAGAAGGGAGAGAATTTCCCCAGTAACATTATCTATGGGCATTTTCTGCTTTTTTGTGAAACCTCTCTGAAGCTTAGCCCTGCCTTCATTTCTGATTAATCACTTGGGCTCGCAAGATAATTCAGGAACCACACTCCACCAGCAGTGCACTATCTTTAGGAGATGAATTTAGTAAAACTCACTGTTTGATTACTTGGGTTTGACACGGTTCAGCATTTTCGAACACAATTAGAGATATTTAAATCTTTCCAATAAAAGGAGAGGTGGATTTTAAAAAATCCACCATATGTCTCTAATCATTTTCATTTTATCTAAAGAATGGGGAATTTAACATCTCCAGAAATATCTGGCTTCCTTTTTTTTTTTTTCTTATGTAGTCAGTAGGTCAAAAAAAAAAAAAAAAAAACCCCAATGTAGAAAAGGAAGGAACATATCATACACGTTTTAAAATTTGGTCATATGTATATTATTTAAACCTGAATCCCCTAAACTTTGTTCCTATAGAATTTTCACTGTATATTTTCACACATATATATCTATTTTATATGTTTATCCATATGTAAATACTTACGCACAGTGAGGTTATTGAGAAAGTAGTCTTGGAATCCAGATACTAACACCACAACACTTTAGAATTGGAAACCATACAATTTTGTTTATTCCAGCTCTATCATTATAGAAAGGGATACTCGGGCTGAGAGAAGTTATTTAGCTTACTTGAAGATCTTTGGATTCTGGTTCTGAATTTACCACATAATAAATATTGCACTTAACCTTGAGGGTTTCTGTTTCCTCATCTGTAAAATAGGTCCACTGGAAGACGTGATTTTAATTTAGTTGAATGTGTCTGATTTTGCAAACACGGGGTTTTGGAGCATGCAAAAGAGGATGACGTTCAGGAGTCCAAATGACTAGTCAGCCCAACCTTTTAACCAATGGATTCATTTATTTTGGCCCTGGACAGGTATTAGCTGTCCTTTAAAAGGTTGGCTTCTGGCAGCTTGGGTTTCCCCACACATTTGCTTCTGTGTATTTTCGCCAGCCCTCGACTCAGAAGAATCCAATTAGAGTCAATTCCTTCAGTGCAAGTGGCAACAAATACTAGACTATCCAGAATTGTCAGAATCTTGTTTCCTGCTTTACCCAGCCGTCTTGTCTCCATTTTACATAGTTTTCAGCTTTGCTGGAGGCATAGGCCTGTTGTACTTTTGGAATTTCCTCAGCCACTCATCATTTCAGGCGGAACATTAATGATTTATCCAGCAAAGGTTATTAAAATTGACTATAGTCTCTGAAGAAAGGATAGTTTGTCAAACCCACATCTTAAGACTAATTGGATATATTTTGCATGAATTGTGATTAATGCAAGGTAATTTCAGAGGATGGCTTTTGCTAATTAATAAATCAATCACATTGACTCATCTTGGTAGACTGAACTTTAAAAGTTCATTACTGACTTGCTCAAAACCAGAACCCCACACGTACATAGTTTAGTGGTTTAAGGCAATTCTTAAGAAAGCAAACAGATTGAGCAATACTTTAATTCAGAAACAAGTTGCTTAATGTGTGTCCTCTAAAATAATGTGCTTGAGAAAGAAAACTATAAAATACAGGCAAAACACCAACATATTCCTCCTTTTGATTGATTTCACATTTACAACAAAGCTCACATTATTATAAAAGATTTGGAAAGGTCATATGGAAACATCACACTACCAATAGAAGGATTTCTGAAGTAGTTGAAGGCACCAACTTTACCTAAAACAACAAAACAAAACAAAAAATGTAACCAAGTTGTTATAAATTGTCCGCTCTAAAGTTCTAGAGATCTTATGGAATAAATGTGGGCTATTATTATTATTATTATTTTACTTCTGCCCAAAGTGAAGTTTAGTTATTTAAAAGCCACTGGAATTGTGCTTTCAAGAAAGCAAAATGGCTTGTGTTTTCATATTACTTTGAAAGGGACAGATATGCCCTTCAACAGAAAGCAATAAGCTGCCATTCGAAGAATGGAGTTTCCCTGAAGCTAATGGCAGTGGGATCTGAATCAGATAATACACATACGTAGAATCTTTAGGACCAAAACCACAAAAAAAAAAAAAAAAAAAAAAAAAAATAAAAAAAAAAAAAAAAAAAAAAAAAAAAAAAAAAAAAAAAAAAAAAAAAATCAAATCAAAGCAAAAAACAAAACAAAACAGAAAAAGAAGTGTAATTCAAGTCCTGTGTAAATTAAACCTACAATAATTTTCTCAAAGGGTATTTTCTGTTTTCGGTTACTAGGGTATTTTAAAACTTTCTCCATGAACAAATAGGAATGTTCATGTACAAAAAAAGGTGGAAACTGGATTCCAGCCAGGAGGGGTTTGCAACCACGTAGAACAATCAGAGACTTAACAATCTGTAATATTCGTATTATACTCTATAATATTCACTGAAATAGACCTCAATGACTTTGGGCTCAGGACTCCATGAATTTCTTCCACATGTGCTTCCTCTGGATGAGGAGGTTGGCAGGGGAGAGGGAGTGCAAACAGCTGCTTGTGATGGGAGGGGCAGAGAGGTGAGGAGGAGAGGAGCTTAAGAGGACCGAGATCCTCATTACCTACACTCAATAGCTGTGGCACGATAATTCTTTTCTTTTGGAATGCAAATATGGTATTTATAGCCAATCAGGTCTTTTGAGTGGATTAACATTTAGTCCTTTTGATATGGGAAGAGAGAAGGGAGAAAGAAGAAAAGAAATTAAAAAAAATTAAAACTAGGGAGAAATAGATTAATCACGACAATAGCATAATGATCTCGATAGCTAAACTACATTGATGTTTCTGGGATGCCAGGTATAGGCTAACATTTTCTTTTATACTTATCCCCTAAATCTCCAATTAAGTAAACCTCACCCTAGCTGACCCTCCCTCAGTTTCCTCAAATCTTTTAGTTATCTTTCTTGAGGGCATTTAATATTTTGCTACCTTAAATTCACGCTCTTGCTAAAGACCATCTATGTAAGATAGGTGCGCTATTCATGGCACAATTATGCGGTTCCCAGTTTTTTTTTTTCTTTTTTGAGACGGAGTCTCGCTCTGTCGCCCAGGCTGGAGTGCAGTGGCGCCATCTCGGCTCACTGCAAGCTCCGCCTCCCGGGTTCACGCCATTCTCCTGCCTCAGCCTCCGAGTAGCTGGGACTACAGGCGCCCGCCACCTCGCCCGGCTAATTTTTTATATTTTAGTAGAGACGGGTTTTCACCGTGTTAGCCAGGATGGTCTCGATTTCCTGACCTCGTGATCCGCCCTCCTCGGACTCCCAAAGTGCTGGGGTTACGGGCGTGAGCCATCGCGCCCGGCGCGGTTCCCAGTTAAAAGGTGACAAGGGAAGATATAGGTGGATTCTCCTATGATGTAATGTAGTCTTTGAATGATACTTTAAACAGTCACAACTTCTCTCCATTGGGATCCCCATTCTGCCCCTCGAAGCTGTGTCACCTTGGGCACCTCTTCACACTTCAGTTTTGCCAACTATAAAATGGGTATAACAATGGTATCAAGCCTTACGCGGCATTATGAAGGCCAGATATGCTAATGTGTTTGTTTGGTATGAAGTAAGCCCCAAATAAAGACTAGCCATTGTTTTCGTGGTCATTTTTTGTCTGTTAAGAAACTGTTAATGCAGCAACTTTCTCCAGGCTGGAGTTGGATTAACTAATAAGCTTCTAATGAAAATACTAAAATTTCCTGTGATTTTCCACAGTGGCTATTTAATGTATATATTACATCAAGCAAGCAGGTAAAGAAAAGGAATACTTTCAGGTGTAAATACAGCACCTGGATTGGGCTGATTTTGGTAATTCGTATTTTCTCCTTAGACAAAACTAGGTTTTCGAGCCAAACAGTACACAGCTATAGAAAATAGTCCCTTAAAACTTCAAAAGACTGCTCTGTATGTGTAATTACTATTATTATTATTATTTGAGACAGAGTCTTGCTCTGTCTCCCTGACTGGAGTGCAGTGGTGTGATCTCGGCTCACTGCAACCTCTGCTTCCCGGGCTCAAGGAATTCTCATGCCTCAGCCTCCCGAGTAGCTGGGTGTAAACTTCCAAGCATGCACCCCACAGCCGGCTAATTTTAGTATTTTAGTAGAGACGGGGTTTCGCCATGTTGGCTAGGTTTTCTGGAACTCCTGACCTCAAGTGATCCGCCCACCTTGGCCTCCTAAAGTCCTGAGATTACACGTGTGAGCCACCTCGCCCAGCCCTGTATGTGTAATTATGTATCTACTTTTATTCTTCATGTTGTTTATAAGTATATTCCCTCTTGTTTTCTTTCTCATTCTTTTTTTTTTTTTTTTTTGAGACGGAGTCTCGCTCTGTCGCCCAGGCTGGAGTGCAGTGGCCGGATCTCAGCTCACTGCAAGCTCCGCCTCCCGGGTTCACGCCATTCTCCTGCCTCAGCCTCCCGAGTAGCTGGGACTACAGGCGTCGGCCACCTCGCCCGGCTAGTTTTTTGTATTTTTTAGTAGAAACGGGGTTTCACCGTGTTAGCCAGGATGGTCTCGATCTCCTGACCTCGTGATCCACCCGTCTCGGCCTCCCAAAGTGCTGGGATTACAGGCTTGAGCCACCGCGCCCGGCCTTCTTACTCATTCTTACCAATGGACTTAAACTTAATTTTATTGGACTTTGCAAAAGAATCAGTGATTTTTTTTTTTTTTTTT
>NW_016808980.1:4634753-4637359 GCF_001698545.2 Rhinopithecus bieti
AAAAAAAAAAAAAAAAAAAAAAAAAGATTATATTGGGAGTATTTGGCAGTCACCAGGTAAATAACATCTGTAAAACATCATAGATGGGATATATGGATGCCTCTAGACAGCACTTATAATCTCACTCAATATGTATTTTTCTTATTTCTTTTTTTATTGTTAAATTTTTTTGTAGAAACAGGGGTTTCACCTTGTTGCCCAGGCTGGTCTTGAACTCTTGGGTCTAAGTGATCTTCCCACCTTGGCCTCCCAAAGTACTGGAATTACAGGTGTGAGCCACTGCGCCCAGCCAGTGTCTCTCTCTTCAGCCTAAAATGTCTGCTCCATGAGGGCAGGATTTTGTCATAAGCATTTAGGACAATGCCTGAGACATAACAATAGCTCAGAGATTATTTGAAGCAATCTACACATTTCTTCTTTCCGATTTCCGGGCATGATGAAGGGGTAAATTGAGAACAGTCATTCAAATAATTCAAGTCAAAGACAATCTTTAGGCCAGGTACGGTGGCTCACGCCTGTAATCCCAGCACTTTGGGAGCCTGAGGCTAGTGGATCACTTGAGGTCAGGAGTTTAAAACCAGCCTGGCCATCATAATGAAACCCTGTCTCTACTAAAAATACAAAAAATTAGCTGGGCATGGTGGTGGGTGCGTGTAATCCCCGCTACTCAGGAGGCTGAGGCAGGATAATCGCTTGAACCTGGGACGCAGAGGTTGCCGTGAGCCGAGATCGTGCTACTGCACTCCAGCCTGGGCGACAGAGCAAGACTCCATCTCAAAAAAAAGACAATCTTGAGTGATTTGCCAATCCAGAAACCTCAGTTATGTGGTTGCTACAATTCTCCAGTTGCCTTGGCTGTGAATGAGGACTTAGGCCTCCAGAGACTTCATGTATGTAATAGTTGATGCCTCTCCAGTGCCCCCAAATAATATATCAATATATCCTTTTTTTCGTTTTTGTTTTTGTTTTTTGAGACAGAGTCTCACTCTGCCACCCTGGCTGGAGTGCAGTGGCACAATCTCTGCTCACTGCAAGCTCTGCCTCCCGGGTTCTCACCATTCTCCTGCCTCAGCCTCCTGAGTAGCTAGGACTACAGGCGCCTGCCACCACGCCCGGGTAATTTTTTGTATTTTTTTTGGTAGAGATGGGGTTTCACCATGTTAGCCAGGATGATCTCGATCTCCTGACCTCGTGATCCACCCACCTCGGCCTCCCAAAGTGCTGGGATTACAGGCGTGAACCACTGCTCCCGACCCAATATATCCTTTTGTTTTGTTTTGTTTTTGAGACAGAGTCTCGCTCTGTTGCCCAGGCTGGAGTGCAGTGGCACGATCTTGGCTCACTGCAACCTCCTGCTGCCAGATTCAAGTGATTCTCTGGCCTCAGCCTCCAAAGTAGCTGGGATTACAGGTGTGCACCACCACACTTGGTTCAACTTTCTATTTTTGTAGAGACAAGGTTTCTATAAAACCTGTCTGGCCATGTTGGCCAGGCGGGTCTGGAACTACTGAACTCAAGTGATTTGCCTGCCTTGGCCTCCCAAAGTACTGGGATTACAGGTGTGAGCCACTGCCCCCCACCTCCAAACAATATATACTTTATTCATTCAGATAATCGGGCAATTCCATGAAATGGTGTGGTGGCTCATGCCTGTAATCCCGGCACTTTGGGAAGCAAAGGCAGGCGGATCACTAGGTCAAGAGCTTGAGACCATCCTGGCCAATATGGTGAAACCCTGTCTCTACCAAAAATACACAAATTAGCTGGGTGTGGTGGCATGCTCCCATAGTCCCAGCTACTCGGGAGGCTGAGTGAGGCAGGAGAATCGCTTGAACCCAGGAGGCAGAGGTTGCAGTGAGCCGAGATCCCACCACTGCATTCCAGCCTGGCGACAGAGCGAGACTCCAAGACTCAGTCTAAAAAAAAAAAAAGCATTGATTTTGTATCAAAGTATCCTGAAGAATTGCTAAACAAAATTTTAAAGTAAGTCTTTTCTTTCCATCTCTCCTAACACACTTCAAAGGGTGGATGCTTAATAGAGCTTTCTTGACTTGACCCCAGCCAAGGAAACTTAAAAAGTCAAAGCACTTGGTGTGCAGGATACAAGCTCCTTAGTGCCTGAAACCCAGTGAAGCCCTGCTCTCTGCTGTATCTTACACACCTGGCAGAATGCCTGCCACACAGTGGGTGTTGATGAATGAATCATGTCTATCTCAGCTACTGTTGTGTAGATTGAACTTTAAGTACCATTTCAAATCTTGAAAAGTTCTGGGAGAAATTTCCCTTGCATTTACAATGTAGTGGTTGAATGGCTAACCTTTTAATTTGAACATTTAGTCGGCCACTTGTATGCACAATTAAGTTTCCAACCACTGCTTTGCTTGTTAATTACATATGGCCTCTGTAATTAACAACGTGTGTGAAATACACCAGGTTTTTGGTAATGGAAGAAACAGCAAGGAAATGTATATGTATATTTCAGAGAAATGAGCATTGAAGGAATTCTGGGAGTCAAAAACAAAAAAATCAAAAAAATCAAAGCAATTAGATAGTGTTTTCCCCTTCTTTAGAGCCAAAGGCCTCTGATAGCAGGTGTAGGCTCTGGT
>NW_016808981.1:0-1006 GCF_001698545.2 Rhinopithecus bieti
AACTCTGTGAGATGAATCCACACATTGCAAAGCAAATTCACAGATAGCTTCTTTCTAGTTTGTATTGCTGGATATTTGCTTTTTCTCTGTAGGCCTCAAAAGGCTTGGAAATATTTCTTTGCAGATTCTACAAAAATAGTCTTCCAACCTGCTCCATCAAAAGAAAGTTTTAAGTCTGTGAGATGAATCCACACATTGCAAAGCAGTTTCACAGATAGTTCCTTTCTAGTTTTATTGTGGGATATTTGGTTTTCCCTGTGAGCCTCAGTGGGGTTGGAAATATCCTTTCCTAGATTCTACAAAAATAATGTTTCTAATCTGCTGCATTCAAGGAAGATTTAACTCTGTGAGATGAATTCACATATTGCAAAACAGGTTCACAGGTACTTTCTCTCTAGTTTGTATTGCCAGATATTTTTTTTTCCCTATAGGCCTCAATGGGTTCTGAAATGTCTCTTCGCAGATTCCACAAAAGAGTTTTTCAAACCTGCTGTAATAAAAGTAAGATTTAGCTCTGTGGAATGAATCCACAAATTGCACAGTGATCTCACAGATAGCTTCTTTCTAGTTTTTATTGTGAGATATTCTGTATTGCTCTACAGGCCTCAATGGACTTGAAATGTCCCTTTGCATATTCTACAAAAAGAGTGTTTCCAAACTGCTGAATCAAAAGAAAGTTTTAACTTTGTGACATGAATCCACACTTTGCAAAGCAGTTTCACATATAGCTTCTTTCTAGTTTTCATTGTGGAATGTTCATTTTTTTTCTGTAGGCCTCAATGGGCTTCAAAATATCCCTTTGTAGGTTCTACAGTAAGAGGGTTTCCAACCCGCTGAATCAAACATCAGTTTAACTCTGTGAAATGAATTCACACATCGCAAAGTGATTTCACAGATAGCTTCTTCCTAGTTAATATAGCAGGATATTCTCTTTTTCCCTCTAGGCTTCAGTGGGCTTGAAATACCCCTTCACAGTTTCTACAAAAGAGTGTTTCAATCCTGCTGA
>NW_016808982.1:0-1006 GCF_001698545.2 Rhinopithecus bieti
TTAGGAAACCAACTTACAAGGGATTTGAAGGACTTCTTCAAGGAGAACTACAAACCACTGCTCAATGAAATAAAAGAGGACATAAATAGAAGAACATTCCATGCTCATGGATACAAAGAGTCAATATCGTGAAGATGGCCATACTGCCCAAGGTAATTTATCGATTCTGTGCCATTCCCATCAAGCTACCAATGACTTTCTTCACAGAATTGGAAAAACTACCTTAAAGTTCATATGAAACCAAAAAAGAGCCCACATAGCCAAGTCAATCCTAAGACAAAAGAGCAAAGCTGAAGTAATCACGCTACCTGACTTCAAACTATGCTACAAGGCTACAGTAACCAAAATAGCATAGTATTGGTACCAAAACAGAGATCTAGACTAATGGAACAGAACAGAGCCCTCAGAAATAATGCTACACATCTACAACCATCCGATCTTTGACAAACCTGACTTAAACAAGAAATAGGGAAAGATTCCCTATTTAATAAATGGTGCTGGGAAAACTGGCTAGCCATATGTAGAAAGCTGAAACTAGATCCCTTCCTTACACCTTTTACAAAAATTAATTCAAGATGGATCAAAGACTTAAATGTTAGACCTTAAACCATAAAAACTCTAGAAGACAACCTAGGCAATACCATTCAAGACATAGGCATGGACAAGGACTTCGTGTCTAAAACACCAAAAGCAATAGCAACAAAAGCCAAAATAGACAAATGGGATCTAATTAAACTAAAGAACTTATGCACAGCAAAAGAAACTACCATCAGAGTGAACAGGCAACCTACAGAATGGCAGAAAATTTTGCAATCTACTCATCTGACAATGGGCTAATATCCAGAATCTACAAAGAACTCAAACAAATTTACAAGAAAAAAAAAAACAACCCATGAAAAAGTGGGGGAAGGATATGAACAGACACTTCTCAAAAGAAGACATTTATGCAGCCAACAGAGAAATAAAAAAAATGCTCATCATCACTGGCCATCATAGAAATGCAAAT
>NW_016808983.1:0-1634 GCF_001698545.2 Rhinopithecus bieti
TATGGTGAAAAGGGAAATATCCTCAGATAAAAACTAGAAAGAAATTTTCTCAGAAATTTCTTTGGGAAGTGTGAATTCATCTTCTCAGTTAAACCTTTTTTTCCATGGAGCAGTTTGCTAACTCTGATTTCGTGGAATTTGCAAAGGTATATTTGGGAGTGAGTTGAGGTCAATGGTGAAAAGGAAATATTGTCAGACAAAAACGAGAAGGAAGCATTCTGAGAAACTGCTTTTTGAAGACTGAATTCGTCTTACAGAGCCACACCGTTCACTTCAATGAGCAGTTTGATGACACTGTTTTCTTGCAATCTGCAATATTATATTAGGGAGTGCATTGAAGTCTATGGTTACAAAGGAAATATCTTGAGATAAAAGTGAAAAAGAAGCTTTCTGTGAAACTGCTTTGTAATATGTGAATTCATCTAACAGACTTACACCGTTCTTTTCATTGAGAAGTTTGCTAAAACTTTTTTCGTGGAATCTGCAAATTGATATTCGGGAATGCTTTGAGGAACCTGGTGAAAAAGGAAATATCTTCAGATAAAAAATAGAGAGAGGCTTTTAAGGAAACAGTTTTGTGATGTTTAAATTCATCTCACAGTGTTACAGCATGCTTTTCATGGAGCACTTTGGTAGCCCTGTTGTTCGGGAGTCTGATAAGGCATATTGTGGATCGCTTTGAAGCCTATGGTGAAAAAAGAAATATCCTCAGATAAAAACTAGAGAGAGACTTTGTGAGAAACTGCTTTGGGTTGTGTGTACTCATATCACAGAGATCCACGATTCTTTTTTGGAGTAGTTTGCTAACTCTGTTTTGGTGGAATCAGCAATAGGATCCTTGGGATCGCATTGACGCCTATGGTGACGAAGGAAATATCCTCAGACAGAAATCAAAAAGAAGCTTTCTGAGAAACTGATTTGTGATGTTGAATTCATCTCACAGATTTACACCTTTCTTTTGATGGAGCAGTTTGCTAACGCTATATTTGTGGAATCTGCAAAGAGATACTCATGAGCACATAGAGGCCTATGGTAAACAAGAAAATACCTTCAGACAAACACTAGAAAGAATCTTTCTGAGAAACTGATTTGTGATTTCTGAATTCATCTCACAGAGTTACACAATTCTTTTCATGGATCAGTTTGGCAGCAGTGTTTTGGGGGAATCTAAGATAGGATATTTTGGATTGCATTGAAGCCTATGGTGAAAAAGGAAATATCTTCAGATAAAACTAGAGAGACTTTCTGAGAAACTGCTTTGTAATGTATGAATTCATCTCACAGAGTTACAAATTTCTTTTCATGGAGCAGTTTGCTAACAATGTTTTCATGTAACCTTCAATGGGATATTTGGGAGTGCATCGAGGCCTATGGTGAAAAAGGAAATATCATCAGATCAAAACTAGAAAGAAGCTTTCTGAGAAACTGCTTTGTGATGTGTGAATTTATCTCACAGATTTACACTGTTGTTTTTATTGAGCAGTTTGATAACACTCTTTTCTTGGAATCTGCACTGGGATATTTCTAAGAGCATTGAAACTTATTTTGACAAAGGAAATATCCTCATATAAAACTAGAAAGAAGCTTTCTGAGAAATTAATTTTGATGTTTTAATTCATCTCACAGAGTCACAC
>NW_016808983.1:3898-8528 GCF_001698545.2 Rhinopithecus bieti
GGTGGAAAAGTAAATGTGCTGCACAGATGAAAGCTAGAAAGGAGCATCCTGAAAAATTTCTTTGTGATGTATGAATTCTTCTCCCATAGGTAAACCATTCTTTTCATTGAGCAGTTTGTAAACCCTGATTTTGTGGAATCTACAAAGGGATATACGAAGCACAGAGAAGCCTATGGTGAAAAAGGAAATACCCTCAGATAAAATCTAGAAAGAAGTTTTCTGATAGACTGTTTTGAGTTGGATGCATTCATCTCACAGAGTTCAATGTTTCTTCTCATTGAGCAATTTGGTAACACTGTTTTTGAGGAATCTGTAATGGGATATTTGGGAGCACATAGAGGCCTAAGGTGAAAAAAGAAAATGCTCCAGGTAAAAACAGGAGAGAAACTTCCAGAGAAAATCCCTTGTGATTTGTGCATTCATCTCATAGAGCTAAACATTTCTATTGAGGGAACACTTTCACATCACTGTTTTGTGGTGTCTGAGAAGGGATATTTGGGAGCACATTGAAGTCTATGGTTTAAAAGGAAATATCCGCATATAAAAAGTAGAAAGAAGCTTTCTGAGATACTGCCTTTTGATGTGTGAATTCATCTCACAGAGTTACACTGCTCTTTTATTCAGCAGTTTACCAACACAGTTTTCTGGGAACCTGCAATGGGATATTTCAGAACACATTGAAGCTTATAGTGACAAAGGAAATATCCTCAGACAAAAACAAGAAAGAAGCTTTCTGAGAAACTACTTTGTGATTTTTGAATTCATCTCACAGAGTTACACGATTCTTTTCATGGAGCAGTTTGGTAGCACTGTTTTTGGGGAATCTGAGAAGGGATATTTTGGATCACAGCGAAGTCTATGGTGACAAAAGAAATAACCTCAACAAAAATTAGAAAGTTTTCTGAGAAAGTTC
This sequence comes from Rhinopithecus bieti, assembly GCF_001698545.2. Lineage (NCBI taxonomy): Eukaryota > Metazoa > Chordata > Mammalia > Primates > Cercopithecidae > Rhinopithecus > Rhinopithecus bieti. Next base: position 4,812 of record NW_016808983.1, read on the forward strand.
CTTGTGAAGTGTGAATGAATCTCATAGAGGTTTATCTTTCTGTTCATGAAGAATTTTCATACACTGTCTTTGTGGAATCTCCAAAGGGATATTTGGGAGCACTATGAGGCCTATGGTGATACAGGAAATATCCTCATATAAAAACTAGAAAGAAGAGTTCTTAGATACCATTTTGTGATGTGTTAATTTATCTCACAGAGTTACAGATTTCTTTACATGGAGCTGTTTGCTGACAGTTTCCGTGGAATCTGCACAGGGATATCTGGGAGCACATTGAGGTCTATAGTGAAAAGGAGAATATCCTCACATAAAAACTAGACAGAAGCTTTCTGAGAAAGTTCTTTGTAATGTGTGAATTCATCTCACAGAGGTACACATTTCTTTTCATGGAGCAGTGTGCTAACAGTGTTTTTGTGGAATCTGCAAAGGGATATTTGGGAGAGTAATGAGGCCTATAGTGAAAAAGGAAACATCCTCAGATAAAAACTAGAAAGAAACCTTCTGAGAAAGAGCTTTGTGTTGTGTGAATTCATCCCACAGAGTTACACCGTTATTTTCATTGAGAAATGTGATAACACCGTTTTCGTGGATTCTGCAATGGGATATTTTGGAACACTTTGAAGTCTATGGGGACAAAGGAAATATCCTCATAGAAAAACTAGAAAAAAGCTTTCTGAGACACTGCTTTGTTATGTGTTAGTTTATCTAACAGAGTTACATGACTCTTTTCATGGATCAGTTTGGTAGCATTGTTTTTGGGGAATCTGAGAAGGGATGCATTGGATCGCATTGAAGCCTATGGTGACAAAGGAAATATCCTCAGTTAAAAACTAGAGGGAAGCTGTCTGAGAAAGTTATTTGTGATATGTGAATTCCTTTTACAAAGTTACATCTTGCTTTTTGCGGAGTAGTTTGCAAACACTCTTTTAGTGGAATCTGCAAAGGGATATTTGGGAGCACTTTGAGGACTATGATTATAAAGGAAATATCCTCAGATAACTCGAGAAAGAAGTTTTCTGAGTAACTGGTTTATGATGTGTTAATTCATCTCACAGAGTTACATGATTCCTTTCATTGATCAGTTTAGTAGCACGGATTTTCAGGGATCTGAGAAGGAATATTTTGGATCGCATTGAAGCATATGGTTACAAAGGAAATATCCTCAGATAAAAATTAGAAAGAGGTTTTCTGAGAAAGTTATTTGTGATGTGTGAAATCACGTCACAGAGGTACACATTTCTTTTTATGGAGCATCTTGATGACATTGTTTTCATGGAATCTGCAAAGAGATATTTGGGAGTGTATTGAGACGTATAGTGAAAAGGGAAATATCCTCAGATAAAATCTAGAAAGAAGCTTTCTGAGAAACTGTTTGTGATGTGTGAATTCATCTAACAGAATTACAGTGATCTTTTCATTGAGAAGTTTGCTAACACTGTTTTCTTGGAATCTGCAATGGGATATTTCAGAGTGCATTGTAGCTTAAGTTGACAAAGGAGATACCCTCATAAAAAAATAGAAAAAAGCATTTGCAGAAACAGCTTTGTGATGTCCTAATTCATCTCACATAGTTCACGATTTGTTTCGTGGAGCAGTTTGGTAGCACTGTTTATGGGGAATCTGAGAAGAGATATTTTGGATCACATTAATGTCTATGGTGACTAAGGATATATCCTCAGATAAAAACTAGCAAGAATCTTTCTGAGAAACTTGTTTCTGATGTGTGAATTCACCTCATGGACATATAACTTTCTTTTTATGGAGCAGTTTTCCAGCACTGTTTTTGGGGAATCTGAGAAGGGATATTTTGAATTGCATTGAAGCGTATGGTGACAAAGGAACTATCCTCGGATAATAATTAGAGAGAAGCTTTCTGAGAAACTGCATTGTGATGTTTGAATTCATCTCACAGAGTTACACTGTTCTTTTCATTGAGCAGTTTGCTAATACTGCTTTCTTGGAATCTGCAATCGTATAATTTGGAGTGCATTGAAGCTTATGGTGTCAAAGGAAATAACCTCATATAAAAACGAGAAAGAAGCTTTCTGTGAAGCTGATTTGTGATGTGTGAATTCATCTCACAGAGTTACACCATTCTGTTCACTGAGCAGTCTGACAACACTGGTTTCATGGAATCTGTAATAGGATACTTGGGAGTGCATTAAAGCATATGATGACAATGGAAATATCCTCAGATAAAAATCAAAAAGGAAACTTTCTGAGAAACTGCTTTGCGATGTGAGAATTCATCTCACAGATTTAGACCATTCATTTCATTGAGAAGTGTGCTAACACTTTTTTCGTTTAATCTGCAATGGGACATTTGGGAGTGCATTGAGGATTATGGTGGAAAAGGAAATATCCTCACATAAAAACTAGACAGAAGGTCTCTGAAAAACACCTTCTAATGTGTGTGTTCATTTCACAGAATTACACAACTATTTTAATGGAGCAGTTTGGTAGCATTGTTTTGGGGAATCTGAAAAGAATATATTGAATTGCATTGAAGCCTATGGCAACAAAGAAAATATCCTCAGATAAAAACTAGAAAGAAGCTTTCTGAAAATGTTCTTTGTGATGTTTGAATTCATCTCACACACTTACACTTTCCTTTTCCTGGAGCACTTTGCTAACACTCTATTTGTGGAATCTGCTAACGGAAATTAGGGAACACAATGAGGCCTATAGTGAAAAAGGAAATATCCTCAGATTAAAACAAGAAAGAAATTTTGTGAGTAACTGCTTTTTGATGGGTTAATTCATCTCATGGAGTTACACTATTCTGTTCATGGATCTGTTTTGTAGCACTGTTTTTGGGCAATCTGAGATGGGATATTTTGGATTGCATTAAAGCCTATGATGACAAAGGAAATATCCACAGCTAAAATCTTGAAAGAAGCTTTCTGAGTAAGTTCTTTGTGATGTGTGAATTCATCTCACAGAGTGGCACCCTTCTTTTCATGGAGCATCTTGCTAGCACTCTTTTCATGAAATCTGCAAAGGGATATTTGGGAGCCCATTGAGACGTATAGTGAAAAGTGAAATATCTTCAGATAAATACTTGAAAGAAGCTTTCTAAGAAACTGCTTTGTAATGTGTGAATTCGTCTCACCGAGTTACACTGCTCTTTTCATTGAGAAGTTTGCCAACACTGTTTTCTTAGAATCTGCAATGAGATATTTCAGAGTGCCTTGAAGTTTATAGTGATAAAGGACATATCCTCAAATAAAAACCAGAAAGAAGCATTCTGAGAAACCGCTTTGTGATGTGTTAACTCATCTCACAAAGTTACACGATTCTTTTCATGTAGCAGTTTGATAGCGCTGTTTTTGGGAAAACTGAGAAGGGATATTTTGGATTGCATTGAAGCCTATGGTGACTAAGGAAATATCCTCAGATAAAACTAGAAAGAAGGTTTCTGAGAAACTTATTTGTAATGTGTGAATTCATCTCACAGGTTTACACCTTTCTTTTCATGGAGCAGTTTGCTAACACTGCTTTTGTGGAATCTGCAAAGGAATATTTGGGAATGCATTGAAGCCTGTGGTGAAAAAGAAAATATCCTCAGATTAAAGCTAGAAAGAATCCGATAAACTGTTTTGTGATATGCGAATTCATCTCACCGAGTTACACCATTCTTTTCGTTGAGCAGTTTGCTCACACTTTTTTCATGGAATATGCAAAGGGATATTTAGCAGTGTATTGAAGCCTATGTTC
>NW_016808983.1:9561-12680 GCF_001698545.2 Rhinopithecus bieti
ATAATTTAACTTTTTAAAATAGAAAAAAATTAAATATTTTTCTCAGATCACAATAGAATTAACTAGAAGTTAACAATAGAAAGAGAACTGGAAAATTCTGAAATATTTGAAACATAAAAAACAAACTTCTAAATAACACGAGTCAAAAAACTTGCAAGGAAATTGTTAAAATCTTTGAACAAAATTAAAATGAAAATACAACTTAAGAAAATATGAGATTTGAAGTGAAATCAGTAGAGAGAGGTTTATATTATTATCTGTACATTTAGAAAAGAGGAAATATCTGAGCTTAATAACCTTGGTTTCCACCTTAAAAAGCTGAAGCTGAAGGAAGAACAATTTAAGCTTAAACAAGGGAAAGAAAATAACAATAAAACTAGAGCAGAAAACAATGAAATTGAAAACAGGAAAATGACAAGGTTAACAAAACCAAAAGATAATTCTTTCAAAATATGAATAAAATTCTCAAGATAAACAAGATAAAATATAAGGTAAAAATTTCCAATATCAGAAACGAAAAGGGGTAATCACTGCTAAATCATGAACTTAAAGGATCAAAGGCAATATGATGGAGAAAAGATATCTTTTCAAAAAAATGATGCTGAAACAACTAGACATTCACCCATAAAATAAAAAAAGAAAATCTAGAAACTGGCCTTACACCTTTCACAAAATTAATCAAAATGGGTCTTAGACTTAAATGTAAAACACAAAATTATAAAACGCCTAAACAATAACACAGGGAAAAATCTAGATGACGTTTTAGATTTGGCAATGACTTTTTATATACAGCACCTAAGGCATGATCCATGAAAGAAATAATTGATAATCTGCACTTCATTAAAATTAAAACCTGCTCTGAGAAAGCCACTGTCAAGAGAATAAAAAGGCAAACCATGGACTGGAAAAAAAAACTTGTAAAACATGCCTGATAAGGAACAGCGATATCAAAACTACAAAGAGCTTTTAAAACTCAACAGTAGGAAAATGAATAACTCAATTAAAAAATGGGGAAATGACCTTAACAGACACCCCACAAAAGAATATATGCAGATGGTAAATCACCATATGAAAAGATGCTTAACATCACAAGGCATTAAAAATTGCAAGTGAAGGAGGGAGGTGCGCAAGATGGCCGAATAGGAAGAGCTCCAGCCTGCAGCTCCCAGCCTGAGTGACACAGAAGATAAGTGATTTCTGCATTTCCAACTGAGCCTCCACTGCTGAAATCCAGGAAAACAGGGTCTGGAGTGGACCTCAAGCAAATTCCAACAGACCTGCAGCTGAGGGTCCTGACTGTTAGAAGGAAAACTAACAAAGAGAAAGAACATTCACACCAAAACTCCATCTGTACGTCACCATCATCAAAGGCCAAAGGTAGAAAAAGCCACAAAGATGGGGGAAAAGCAGTGCAGAAAAGTTGGAAATTCAAAAAATCAGATTGCCTCTCCCCCTCCAAAGGAATGCAACTCCTCACCAACAATGGAACAAAGCTGGACGGAGAATTACTTTGATGAGATGAGAGAAGCCTTCGGTCAATCAAACTTCTCAGAGTTAAAGAAGGAATTACTAACTCAGCAGAAAGAAACTAAAATCCTTGAAAAAGGATTTGATGAATGGATAACTAGAATAACCAATGCAGAGAAGTCAATAAATAAACTGATAGAGATGAAAACCATGACATGAGAACTATGTGACAAATGCACAAGCTTCAGTAACTGACTCGATCAACTGGAAGACAGAATACCAGTGATTGAAGATCAAATGAATGAAATGAAGTGAGAAGAGAAGTTTAAAGGAAAAGAGTAAAACAAATGAATAAAGCCTCCAAGAATTATGGGATTATGTGAAAAGACTAAATCTATGTCTGATTGGTGTACCTGAAAGTGAGGGGAGAATGGAACCAAGTTGGAAAACACTTCTCAGGATATCATCCAGGAGAACTTCCCCAACCTAGCAAGGCAAGTCAACACTCAAATTCAGGAAATACAGACAATGCCACAAAGATACTCCTCAAGAAGAGCAACTCCAAGATGCATAATTGTCAGACACAGCAAAGTTGAAATGAAGGAAAAAATGTTAAGGGCAGCCAGAGAGAAAGGTCGGGTTACACACAAAGGGAAGCCCATCAGACTAACAGCAGATCTCTTGGTAGAAACTCTACAAGCCAGAAGAGAGTGGGGGTGAATATTCAACATTCTTAAGAAAAGAATTTTCAACCCAGAATTTCATATACAGCCAAACTAAGTTTTATAAGTGAAGGGGAAATAAAATGCTTTCCAGACAAGCAAATGCTGAGAGATTTTGTCACCACCAGGCCTGCCCTACAGGAGATCCTGAAGGAAGCACTAAACAAGGAAAGGAACACCCTCTACCAACCATTGCAAAAACATGCCAAAATGTAAAGACAATTGATACTAGCAAGAAACTGCATCAACTAAGAAGCAAAATAAACAGCTAATATCATAATGACAGGATCAAGTTCACAATAACAATACGAACCTTAAATGTAAATGGGCTAAATACTCCAATTAAAAGACACAGACTGGTAAACTGGATGGAGTCAAGACCCATCAGATTGCTGTATTCAGGAGACCCATCTCACATGCAGAGACACACATAGACTCAAAATAAAGGGATGGAGGAAGATCTATCAACAAAAATGAAATAAAAAAGAGGCAGGAGTTGCAATCCTAGTCTCTGATAAAACAGACTTTACATCAAAAAAGATCAAAAGAGACAAAGAAGGCCAAAACATAATGGTAAATGGATCAATTCAACAAGAAGAGCTAACTATCCTAAATATATATGCACTCAATACAGGAGCACCCAGATTCATAAAACAAGTCCCTAGAGACTTACAAAGAGACTTCGGCTCACAAATAATAATAATGGGAGACTTTAACACTGCACTGTCAACATTAGACAGACCAACGAGACAGAAAGTTAACAAGTATATCCAGGAATCGAATTCAACTCTCCAACAAGCAGACCTAATAGACATCTACAGAACTCTCCACCCCAAATCAACAGAATATACATTCTTCTCAGCACCACATCGCACTTATTCCAAAACTGACCACATAGTTGGAAGTAAAGCACTCCTCAGCAAATGTACA
>NW_016808983.1:15741-21579 GCF_001698545.2 Rhinopithecus bieti
GAAATGCAAATCAAAACCACAATGAGATACCATCTCACACCAGTTAGAATGGCAATCATTAAAAAGTCAGGAAACAACAGGTGCTGGAGAGGATGTGGAGAAATAGGAACACTTTTACACTGTTGGTGGGACTGTAAATAAGTTCAATCACTGTAGAAAAGAGTGTGGCGATTCCTGAAGGATCTAGGATGAGAAATACCATTCGACCCACCATCCCATTACTGGGTATATGTCCAAAGGATTATAAATCATGCTGCTATAAAGACACATGCACACGTATGTTTATTGCAGCACTTTTCACAATAGCAAAGACTTGGAACCAACTCAAATGTCCATTAATGACAGACTGGATTAAGAAAATGTGGCACATATACACCATGGAATACTATGTAGCCATAAAAAAGGATGAGTTTGTGTCCTTTGTAGGGACATGGATGCAGCTGGAAACCGTCATTCTCAGCAAACTATTGCAAGAACAGAAAACCAAACACCGCATGTTCTCACTCATAGGTGGGAATTAAACAATGAGATCACTTGGACACAGGAAGGAGAACATCGCACACTGGGGCCTATTGTGGGGTGTGGGGAGGGGGGAGGGATAGCATTAGGCAATATACCTAATATAAATGATGAGTTAATGGGTGCAGCCCACCAACATGGCACATGTATATATATGTAACAAACCTTCACATTGTGCACATCTACCCTAGAACACAAAGTATACTAAAAAAAAATTGCAAGTGAAAACAAAGAAGTTCCACTGCATCCCTGACTGAATAATGAAAATCAAAATTTCACTGATAATATCAAATGCTGTTGAGGATATGAAGCAATAGGAACTCTTATTCATTGTTGGTGGGAATGTAAAATGATACACCACTTGGAAGACAATTTGGCAGTTTCTTACAAACATAAACATACTTTGACCATACAATTCAGCAATCATGCTCCTTGGTATTTATACTAATGAATTGAAAACCTATTTCCATACAAAAAGCTGTACACATGAAATCTTTGCCTCTGTGTATGTCCTGCATTGTCTAGGTTGTCTTCCATGGTTTTATTCTTGGCTTTTACATTTAAAACTTTAGTCCATCTTGAGTTAATTTTTGAGTATGGTGTAAGGAAGGTGTCCAGTTTCAATCTTATGCACAAATTTAGCCAATTAACCCAGCACCATTTATTGAATAGGAAATCTATTCCCCATTGTTTGTCTTTGTCAGGTTTGTTGAAGACCAGATAGTTGTAGGTGTGCAGTCTTATTTCTGTGTTCTCTGTTCTTTTTAATTGGTCTGCGTGTCTGTTCTTGCACCAGAACCATACTGTTTTTGTTATGATAGCCCTGTAGTATAGTTTGAAGTCAGGTTGCATGATGCCTCCAGTTTTTTTCTTTTTGCTTAGGCTTGCCTTGGCTATTTGGGCTCTTTTTTTGTTCCATATTAATTTTAAAATAGCTTTTTTCTAGTTCAGAGGAATCTTAAATGCTTATTACTAAGTAAAACAAGCCATTCTGAGAAGGCTACATACCTTATGATTTCCAACTACATGACATTCTGAAAAAGACAAAACTATGGTATCAGTGAAAGATCAGTGGTTGCCAAGGATTATTGGATATGTAGAACATGGGAAATTTTTAAGGCAGTAAAACTATTCTGTACGATAATATAAAAATAGATGTATGTAATTAAACATTTATCAAAACTCATAGAATGTACAAAGTGAACTCTAATGTAAACTGTGGATTTGGGGGAGTAATGATGTGTCAATATAGTTCATCAGTTGTAACAAATGTACCACTCTGGTGCAAGATGTTGATAATGAGAGAGGCTGTGATTGTGAGAGGGCAAGGGGTCTGTGAGCATTCTGTTCTTTCTGCTCAATTTTGCTGTGAACCTAAAACTACTCTAGAAAATAGTTTAGGCTGGGCACAGTCATTCAAGCCTGTAATCCCAGCATCTTGGGAGGATTGCTTGAGTCCGGAGTTTGAGACCAGTCTGGGTGACATAGGGACACATTGTCTCTACAGAAAAAAAAATTAGTTGGCCAGGATAACATCTACCTATAATCCCAACTACTAGAGAGACTGAAGTAGGAGAATCAGCTTAGCTTAGGCGGTTGAGGGTGCAGTGAGCCATGCCACGGTGCTCCAGCCTGGGAAACAGAGTGAGACACTGTCTCTAAATAGTCTATTTTCCAAAAAAAATAAAATAAAATATTTCTACATGTAACTCATTTAGATGAAATGGATCAAATCCTGAAAGACTCAAAATACAATAAATATTTCACAAAATGGGAAATAACCAGAATAGGCCTATATTCAATAAAGAAATTGATCCAATAATTAATAACCTTCCATAAAAAGAGCACTTGTCCCGATGATTTTCCCACTGAATTCTACCAAATATCTAAGGAAGAAATGACACTAATTCTCCACAGCCTGTTCCAAAAAATAGAAGCATAAAAAACACGTCCCAATTCACTCTTTAAGGCCAATATTACCCTAATACCAAAACATGACAGACATTACAAGAAAAGAAAAACACAGATTAATATCACTCATCAACATATATGTAACAATCCTCAACAAATTATTAGTAACATGAATACAATTGTGTATGAAAATAACTATATCTCACAATTAAGTGAAATTTATTCCAAGAATGGAAAGCTAATTCAACATTCAAAAATTAGTCAATATATATCACCACATCAACAGGCTAAAGAAATAAAAATCATATGTTTAGATCATTGATACAGAAAATCACTTGACAAAATGTGACAATCGATTATGATTTTAAAACTTACAGCAAACTAGAACTAGAGGGGATTTCTTTGTTTCTTTTTTTTTTTTTTTTTTTTTTTGTTGTGGTTTCACTCTGTCCCCTGGCTGGAGTGCAGTGGTGTGATCTCGGCTAACTGCAAGCTCCGTCTCCCGGGATCATGCCATTCTCCTGCCTCAGCTTCCTGAGTAGCTGGGACTACAGGCGCCCGCCACCACACCCGGCTAATTTTTTTTGTATTTTTAGTAGAGACAGGGTTTCACCGTGGTCTCGATCTCCTGACCTTGTGACCCGCTGGCCTCAGCCTCCCGAAGTGCCGCGATTACAGGCGTGAGCCACCACGCCTGGCCTAGAGGGAGATTTCTATACCTTCAAAAAGAACATATACAAAAATGCCTACAGCTAACATCTTACATAAGAGTGAACTATTTGATGCTTGCCCTTTAAGATTGGCAACAAAGCAAGGATTTCTCCTCTTATCACTTGCATATAACATTGTACTGTGAACCCAGTTAACTCAGTAAGACAAAAAATAATAATAATAAAAGAAGAAGAAATAAAAGATATGCATATTGGAGAATAAGAAATAAAATTGTCCTTATTCTACGTGACATGATTTTCTATAGAACATCCTAAAGAATCTATAAACAAAAAAACTTCTTGTCATAACGAATCTGCCCATGTATCCCTGAACCTAAAATAAAAGTGTTTTAAAAGCTTCTTGGACCTAATTAATGCATAGTAAGTTCTCATAATACAAGGTTAGTATATAAAAGGCTATTGTTTTCTTAGAAATAATTGGAATTTAAAATTTAAAAAGAACATTTACAGTAGCACCAAAACAATGAAATAGGTATAAATCTAACACAACAGTACAAAATCTATATACAGAAAACTGTTGGAACACTTATGAAGGAAGACCTAAATAAGCAGAGAAATATTCTGTATTCATGGATTAGACAATTCAATATTGTTAAAATATCAATTCTTTCCAATTTGATCAGTACATTTAACACCTTGTTAAGATGATCAGATTTGGTGTTTTATTTGTTCACTTGTTTTTATGGCTTCATTATTTGTTTTCTACCTTTTGTTTGGCGGCGGGGTGGGGAGGACTGTTTTGTTTTTCCTGGGGGTTGACAGAGAAAGTTTTGTTATGCTGCCTCGTTTTGTTTCCAGACACCCAACACATGAAAATGGCCTGGCTGGAGTTCAAAAAAAAAAAATAGATGAAGGAAGATTTGCAGTTATCTCAGCAAGAAGGTAAAATGTTAAGATCTCAATTCATCCCCATTTATAGATTTGATGCAATTTTTAACAAAATCCCTGCAAGTTATTTTATAGATATCAATAAACTGATTCTAAAATATATATAGAAAAACACAGATTTTAGAAGAGCCAATTCAATACAAAGAACAAAGTTCAGGGACTCATACTACCTGATTTTATGACTTATTTTAAGCTACAGTAACTAAGACAATATGGTCTTTATATATAAAGACATATGTATATGTAGATCAATGAAATAGAATGGTGAGTCCAGAAATCAAACCCCACAAATATATTCAACCAGTTATTTTTTTGTTTTGAGAAGGAGTCTCACTATTGTCAACCAGGTTGGAGTACAGTGGCACCATCTCGGCTCATGGCAAACTCCGCCTCCCAGGCTCAAACAATTCTCCTGCCTCACCCTCCCAAGTAGCTGAGATGACAGGCTTCCACCACCACTCCTGGCTAATTTTTGTACTTTTTTAGTAAAGATGGGGTTTCACCATGTTGGCCAGGCTGGTCTTGAACTCTTGACCTCAGGTCATCTGCCTGCCTTGGCCTCCCAAAGTGGTGAAATCACAGGTGTAAGCCACCATGCCCAGTCTTCAACTGATTTTTGCAAAGGTACAAAGGCAATTCATTGGAAAAAGATTATGATTTCAATAAATATTGCCATAATGATTGAATGATCATATTTGTTTTTTTTTTACTTGTTTACTTGCTTTTATTTGTTTACTTGCTTTTATTGTTTGTTTTTTGCTTTTTGTTTAGGGAGAGATTTGTTTTGTTTTGTTTTGGGGGCTTGGGGAGAGGAGATTTGCATGTTTTTTGTTCTGTTCTGTTTCTAGAAACCTAACACATGAAAATGTGATGACCTGGCTGGAGTTCAAAAGATAGATGAAGGAAGATTTGCAGTTATTTCAGCAAAAAGATAAAAGTTCTGTATTAATTTCAAGGCATGTTTTTGTGATAGAATTCATGGCATTTCATGACCTACTAGTTGAGGAGAAGGAATTGAAGGGAGAAGACTAACTTCTGACTTAGGAACCTATTTTTTGATAGTATAATAAATAAAATAGGGCATTCAGAGGTAAGAAGGGACAACGCTTTCAAGAACAGAATATAATTTTATTTGAGATAGGTGCATGTGAGATGGTTGCCAGGTATCAATGAGGTAATATATGCAAATATGTAGAAACATATGTTGAGTGGACAAATGAAAATAAATGTCTGCAGCAGTATTAGTTTTATGTTGTTGTTTAACAAATTATCACAAACTTGGTGGCTTAAAGCAACATAGATGTGTTATCTCAGCATTTCCATGGGTCAGGAGTCCAGCACAACTGCTTACCTAGAGCATAAAAAGCAGAATGATTGATCACAAACTGATACCTAAATATATAGCAGACGATGCCTGAGGATTCTCTAAAATACATGGCAGTAGGAAATATTGCTGATGGGACTCTGATATTATAGCTATGAAGGTAGAGGCTGGAAACATGAAAAAATTAAATTTCCTATTAATATGACTTCATTGCTAACCATATGAGACCCACAATAATTCGGTTACATAAATAACTGCTGGAAAAAATAAATACTATTTTTTTTAAATAAGAAGGGAAATCATTGGTGATGAAAGTGCTGTTGAAAAGACAAAATGATGAGACACAAACCAGGAATATAATTGTTAAAGAAGGCAAAGGACAAAAATGATAAGAAAGTGATATCACCTTGGCTTCTACAGAAAGATTAAGGGGGGGCGGAGCAAGATGGCCGAATAGGAACAGCT
>NW_016808984.1:0-2790 GCF_001698545.2 Rhinopithecus bieti
GTTTTCAAAGCATAAAGTACCAAAATATAAATTTTAAAATCGTATTACAGTTTGAAGTTTGTGTTACCCTGTATTACAAAGGCATTCCTGCTGGGTAGGAAGTAGACAATTAAAAGGCTGAGTTCTCAACATTAAAGAGTTGATTTTCTCACTAGGCAGGTAGGGCTTACATACATTAGAACTCACAAAGAACAATAAAACCTGGCATTTAAAATTCCTGGGTGAACAGCTGGAAAAAGTCTTGTTTTGCATGCTGTTGAAGAAGGACACAATATAAAGAAATAAAGAAAGGGGGTCCCAACCGATCAACAAGATCAACTAAGTCAACCAATGGAGTAACACATTGTAGACAGTCTCTGACATACAATGTAAAAGCTCCTAGAACTTAGCCTTGAGCACATAACCAACAGGAGTGTGTGAAATCTGATCTTACCAAATTGTACCTAACAAATGAGGTCTCCGCTGACAATATGTCCACCCCACTCCTACAATTGCCTACTCCATTAACCTCCATGGTTAATGTATTCTCTTTCTTCTCAGGACCTGAGATGTATTCTTTTTCTTCTCTTTCTTCTCACCACCTGACACCATCTAATTATCTGCTTGTCATCTGCTTGTTGTGTCTCTGGTCTGTAACAGGGGCTAGCACTTGGCAGTTGCTGGAGAAATAATGTGTTACTTGCATGAATCATGAAGCACTAGATTGAACTGAATCCAGTCCTTAACTGAGGGACTCAGATTAGGATGGTCACTGTAACAATTATGTATGCTACTGTTACCTCTTTTTGACTGTGAAATACTGCCTAATTTTCTGCTCTCAGTTTTCAGGATGGGGTTCCCTTCCCTCTTAGCACATCTTATAATAGGGAAAGCTGCGGCCTCATCCACCCATTGTCCCCAGAGAGTATGACCAGAGGCACAGGCCAGGCCCTCTTTAAAGACCCTCTGAGAGCTCCCCTGGGTAACTGTCTGGTGTTTCAGTTGCCTCACTTCCTTTGCTGCTAGCTCCAACCCAGAAGATCACTGACTCATCTTCAAATGTGCTATTTATGACGATTCATCCAGATACAGCCCTCCAGAACCCGAGGCCCCACACCAGCTCCATTCAGCTGTGACAATGTGCCCAAAAGCTACTGCAGGTTTCACTAAACTATGGAGCAAATGTCAGACTTCCCTCACATTATCAGACACACATCTTACATGGCCTCTTTATTGGGTTTTTATATCTTGAGAGGGTCTTAACAGGATGAAAAGGAGGCTTGCTAGGTGCAGATGAGTGCCGTTCGACTATTTAAAGGCACATTTAATTAAACTGGATTATTTGCCTGCATGGGGCAAGTTAAATGAAAACTAAATAGATGGAGTATGATTACATATTATTAAGAAGAGAGACAGCTCTGGAGACCAAATTCTTTTAACACAACATTAAGCTGAGCTTATTTCATATGCACAGTTTAGCACCAGCCTATAAGGAGAACGTGTTTTGAGAAAATCAGCAGAATGGTTATGAGCTCTAAACAGCTTTTAATAAAATGCAATGTTTCAGGGAAGGAGCAGCTTCTAAGCTTCACTTAAATATGCTAATTAAAGAAAATGATGTTTCCCACTGATTCCAGGTTCCCTTTGTGTTCCCTCTATTTTTTATGTTCATCGCACCCAGGCTACTTTCTACTTCATTTTGTAAACTCACAGAAATGCTCCAGATTCCTTATTAAAAAGATATCAGTGCTCACTGTGAGTTGGGAAGAGAAGAAAATAACCCCAAGTCTGCCAAATTGGTGACTTTATTCAAATTGGCTCTCTGGGTCTCAGTGTCCACAGTCTGAAATAATCCTTAGCTTCTAGCTGGAATCAAGGCTATTTTGACAAATGGACCTCACTGAGTTTAGCAATAATAATAAAACTAGTTTCCATCTGTTGAGTATTTGTCTGGGACAGGTGCTTTATAGACATCACCAAATTTGATTCCCACCATCACCCGGGAAGATAGGTATTGATATCCCATTCCACAGAAACTGAAAGGACAAGGCTATTTGCTTAGGGTTACACAGACAGCCAATGGTGTTGCTGGGACTTAAACTCAGGTCTGACAAGCTCCCTGCTCCCTCACTGGCAACGATATCTGCCCTGATCCCATCCAAGGAGTCACATCCCCCGGGAGGGGGTGGTATTTTAAAAGCATATAAAATAGTCAACATAATTTTGTATCACAAAGGAGGAGAAAAAAAACTTACACTGACTTTCAAAGCAGGAACCCTTTTAAAGTAATCTTCTTGGCTGTTGGTCCACAGGGTAAAAAAAGCAAGTTGAAACATAGTTGATCTGATTTATCCATCCCCAAGTTACAATCTTCTGCTGTGTCCCCTCCATTTCCCTTTCTTCTGAGAGCAACATCTTGGTGTTACTGTAGAGTCAGCTCTCTCCTACTTTTGGTCCATGTGGCCTAAGCTGTATTTACCTTACCCTTTAGTTTCATGAGTTTGCACATGCCCCTGGCCTGGGCAGCATGTCCCAAATTGGTTCACAAGTCCCACTCCAAGAAATGAATGCCAGCCCCAGTACTTTTGTCTGGAGCTACTGAGAGAGAGAGATCCTCCCTATAGCTGCTAAGCAGATAGGCTACACTCTCTTAGTGGTCCTCTTGGCACTACTCTCAGGCAAGGTGAGAACTTGCCTGAGAATGAAGCCCAGCTGAGAGACGGAAAGGTACAGAAGCCCAGTGACATTGTTTGAGAGCTGAACCCAGGCACACGTGAAGTCAAATATCTGCACATAGCCGTTTCTAGTTAA
>NW_016808985.1:0-250 GCF_001698545.2 Rhinopithecus bieti
CACACACATCCCAGACACACACCCCAGACACACACACATCCCAGACACACACACCAACCCACACACAAACCAGACACACAACCCAGACCCACACATCCCAGACACACACCCCAGACACACACCCCAGACACACACCCCAGATACACATCCCAGATACACATCCCAGACACACACCCCAGACACACATCCCAGACACACATCCCAGACACACGCACATCCCAGACACACACCCCAGACACACACACATCCC
>NW_016808986.1:0-1065 GCF_001698545.2 Rhinopithecus bieti
ATTCATTGAAACAGTCAACGAGGAATAAATTTAGATACATTCGCAGGAAGGAGACCATTTCTGTGTTCAATGGGGTTGGGCTCCCTGCCTAAATAATTGGTGAAAGAAAGTGTGGTTCAGACATTTAGGTAAAATGTTTAAGTCAGTACAGAAAGTCATGTCCCGCAGATATTAGGAACTAACAGAGAATGAGGCTTTTAATGAAATCCATGAGAGAAAAGATTTTTATCTCAACCTCTATTGTGTGGAATATTCAAGACTGAGGCTAGATTTTTCATGTTACACACAAAATAAAACTACCCCCAAAGCAGAAACTGGCATAAAATACTAGATTAAACAATGAAGTTCCTAAAAATCTGAAAAGAGTAACATAAAACTGCCCCCCTAAGAATCATTTAACACCCAAGAACTAAGGATTGCTTTACTACTCCACAGACAACATTAAGAATTCATTGATGGATGTTCCATGTCCTAAGGGGTAGCCAAGGAAGACTTGGCTTAAGGCTCATACTCAAGGAGAAAAAGTTGAATCAAAACAAGTCTTCATCCACAAGTAGGTTTAGGTGTTCTCTCAGAGGAAGAAATGGAGTCTAGAGGCAAAAACAGGTGGGTAGGAGGACAAAACAATTGTTTAAAATAGACAATTATACCTTATTGAAAATGAAACACATACTAAAGGAACCAAAATAATTTTTTTCGTTTGTTTGTTTCTTATGCAGTACATTCTGCACAAGTAAAGCAAGAATAAATTCTTTGCTAGGTATATCTGTAAGTAAGTTTGCCAGGTGCAGGAGGATAATGATAAAGTTGAAATGCCACATTTCGACTAAAAATTTGGTTACCTGTTGACATACAACAAAAAAATTGGTTTTCAGTATGAGCCTGTCCTCTGTGATACTGAAAATATTACTAAATCGATAGAATATTGAGAGTTATATTAAAATTTTATTTGTTGATTATTTAAAAAGCAAATATAACTGGTAATCCTGTATTATATCTGGTGACCATAGATGAAACAAGAGTTAGGAAAGTTGAACTCTGTGGTGGAAGATTTTATATACATTC
>NW_016808987.1:0-1894 GCF_001698545.2 Rhinopithecus bieti
CCCAGCTTCCCTCCGGAGTTCTTCTCGGGGCTGATGCCCGCAAATATGCAGAATTACCGGCCGGGTCGCTCCTGAAGCCAGCGCCGGGGAGCGAGCGCGGCGGCGGCCAGCACCGGGAACGCACCGAGGAAGAAGCCCAGCCCCCGCCCTCCGCCCCTTCCGTCCCCACCCCCTACCCGGCGGCCCAGGAGGCTCCCCGCGCGGCGGGCGCGCACTCCCTGTTTCTCCTCCTCCTGGCTGGCGCTGCCTGCCTCTCTGCACTCACTGCTCGCGCCGGGCGCGCTCCGCAAGCTTCGTGCTCCCCGCGCCACCCTCCTCCGGGCCGCGCTCCCTAAGGGATGGTACTGAATTTCGCCGCCACAGGAGCCCGGCTGGAGCGTCCGCCCCGCGGCCTCGCCTCTCCGCCGAGCCGCCAGCGCCTCGGGACGCGATGAGGACCTGGGCTTGCCTGCTGCTCCTCGGCTGCGGATACCTCGCCCATGCTTTGGCCGAGGTTGGTGCCGCCCCCGCGCCCCGTCCCTGCGCCGGCTCCTCCGGCGCACACCCCCCGCTGACAGGGGCGCCGCGGGCTCTGCAGAGAGCGTTTTGGTTTCTGCTAGGGTGGTCGATGTTTAAATTTTCCCAACTGGTTTCTATTTTCTGCCATGCCTAAGTGTGTGGGGGGAGTTTCCAGCGTGTTGCGTCGCTTGCTCTGCCTTGGGGGGACTGGGAACAGCGAGGAGGACGAGTGGGGAGAAACTTCGGGGGACGCAGGCTCCTCTCCGGGGAAGGGGAGCTGGGGCGCAGCGGGCGCTGCAGCAGCGGGGTGCGGGGAGTGGGGAAGGGGGTGTGTGTATGTGTGTGTGTGTGAGCCGGCGAAGCCTGGGGAGGAGAGAAGGGCGGCCGATAAACAGGTAGGGGCGGCTGTTGCGGAAGCCCCTGGCCGGGCAGGGTAGGCAGCGCCAAGCCGCAGCCCCGGGTTCCCAGTCCCCAAGCCCGGCGGGGCGCAGGGCCGGCGCAGTCCCGCCCGCCCGGGCCTGCTTACAGGTGGCTAAGCCAGGCGAGCTGGGGCCGGGCCAGGCGTCCGCACCCTCCCACCGCGGCGTCCCCGCCCCCCCATCCTCATCCCGGTCCCCGGGAGCTTTGCTGTGATGAATGACTTTACGCAGCCCCCGTCGTGGGAACTTAGTGCTTCAGGCTCTCCAGCGACCCCCGACTCTCCTTAAAATCGGGGAGGGGAGTGGGGGAGGCCAGAGGTGAGGGTGGTCTCCGCAGGGCCCGGAGAGCTGTGCGAGGTGGAAGTTTAACCCTCCCTCGCTTTCCCTGGAGGTTTCTTCTCCCGGCCGCCGTCTGGATTTGGGCGTCTTAGTCGGCGCTAGGGCCGCGGCTGGGCCGGAGCCCGGGGTGGGGCGAGTGTGTGAGTGAGATGTGTGTGCGCGGGTGTGTGTCTGCGCGCGCGTGCGTGTGTTTGTGAGACGGAGAGACCTCTCCACGGGTTCGGCCCGGGATTCCGGGGCGTGAAATTTAAGCCCTGCCTGGATTAAAGTGTTAGGGCTGCCGTGACTCTCGCCGACCCGTGACGCATTTTAACTTGATCTTTCTAGATGTTGATCTCACTATTAAATCAGAAACTCTCGGCCCCCTCGCTGCCCCCAGACCTTCTGTAACTGACACCCCGGGCGGAGGGGCCGGAGTGCGGGGGCTTTTGTCTGAAAATATAAAGGGAGGGAGGCTTTGATTTTGCAAAGGGCGGAACATGGATGGGGTGGAGAATTTGGGGTCTCTTCCAGCCCCACCCCCGGCTTCTGGTTCCAGGGCCGGGGCGAGGGCTCCGCGGGGGCTGGGGCGGGGACTGCGGCCGGCGCTCGCGGGGTGTCCTCGGGCCCGGGGCGGCGGCACTCCTGGCGGCCGGGGG
>NW_016808988.1:0-420 GCF_001698545.2 Rhinopithecus bieti
GTGAGATGGTATCTCATTGTGGTTTTGATTTGCATTTCTCTGATGGCCAGTGATGATGAGCATTTTTTCATGTGTCTGTTGGCTCATAAATGTCTTCTTTTGAGAAGTGTCTGTTCATATCCTTTGCCCACTTTTTGTGGGGTTGCTTGATTTTTTCTTGTAAATTTGTTGAAGTTCTTTATAGATTCTGCATATTAGCTCTTTGTCAGATGGGTAGATTGCAAAGAGTTTCTCCCATTCTGTAAGTTGTCTGTTCACTCTGATGATAGTTTCTTTTGCTGTGCAGAACCTCTTTAGTTTAATTAGATTCCCTTTGTCAATCTTGGCTTTTGTTGCCACTGCTTTTGGTATTTTAATCATGAAGTCTTTGTCCATGTCTATGTCCTGAATGGTGTTGCCTCAGTTTTCTTCTAGGGTTTT
>NW_016808990.1:0-886 GCF_001698545.2 Rhinopithecus bieti
TTCAGACAGAGTCTCATTCTGTTGCCCAGACTGGAGTGCAGTGGTGCAATTTCGGTTCATGGCAACCTCCGCCTCCTGGGTTCAAGCGATTCTCCTGCTTCAGCCTCCCTAGTTGCTGGGACTAAGCGCCTGACACCATGCCTGGCTAATTTTTGTATTTTTAGTAGAGACGGGGTTTCACCATGTTGGCCAGGCTGGTCTCAAACTCCTGACTTCAGGTGATCCACCTCCCTCGGTCTCCCAAAGTCCTGGGATTATAGGCATGAGCCACCATACCCGGCCCCAGTTCTTAATTGGACCTTTCAAACTTTTCATTTCCAGTTTTGAGCCATTAGTCATTGATAGAAACACAGATACTTTAGAGTAGTAGTGAAGTTTTTAAGTTTTCCAGATCTTGGTTGAATTATGTAGTTCAGAATGTAGACTTCACATGTCCTGTGCTAGCAGTTTAGCCTGGGCAGACTTGAATAAAAAGGAGGGCAGAGGGATGAGAATAGAAAAAAAATTTCCAGGAAGTCTAACAAAGACTAGCTTCATGTCTCAGTTTCCAATGCATGATTCAGATTTAGAACTTTGAAAGTATCTAAATTTTCTTCCAGATTTTATTATACCTCTTAGGACATAGCCACAGTGAGGAGAATATCCTGAATGTTAAAGAAAAACCAGAACGCTTATGTATATATTTTTGGAGTCCCAGATGTGACTATCATTAATAATTAGACCATATAATTATAATGTCAGTGGAATTTTAGAGGCAGGTTTAAAACCTGTTGTTTTCTTAGTTCTTAAGAGTAATAGTTGAGTGTTATTTTAGCTTATTGGAGGGTCATAAGTCAAGGGAGACATTGTGTAGAGATTTATTTCAAAAATCCATTGGTAATCCAAG
>NW_016808991.1:0-2003 GCF_001698545.2 Rhinopithecus bieti
TCTCTGACTGCTTTCCATTTCACCCCCTGGAAGGGCTTTCCGTGAATCTGAAATACGTAGATTTCTCTATGGAATTCCTTTTGAGATCATAAAAAATGTTAAGTGAATTTATTTGTTGGGGATTCCCATCATTTACTTTTCTCTGTTCGGAAAAGTGCCCATTTGTTCCAACTTATCGTCATTTCTCAGGTGTAAACAAATATTTATCCAAGAACACTTTTCCCAAATCAATCTTAGGACATTAGGAGTCACTTTTTTCAGTATCCATCCAATGATTGAATTCAGCTGTAATATAAGGATGCTTTAAGGCCTTTCTGAGGCAAACCATTTTACCTTCAGACAGTATTATCTGTTATGTGATATGTGGACATTACCAGAGTTAGTCACAGATTTTCTTTAAATACTTAAATTTTCTCACATCTTAGGGGAAAAAAAACTGTAGAAATTAAATTTGCATGCACATTTGTATGAGTCTAAAATAATATTATATATTGTTGTGTAAGTTGTGAGAAAATCTCCTTTTTTGTAGTTATGCAATATATTCCTATTCAAGAAATTTCGTATGTCCTACTTACTCTTTAGAATTGTCTACCTCTCCTCCCTATATAATGTGGTAAAGCAGCAAAACAGGGTATAAAGATCAAAGAGTCTAGAATGAAAAGTAATTTTCTATCCCGTTTCTGCTGCTTGCCAACTCTGGAAACTCAGTCTCTCTGAGCCTCAGTTTATCCTCATGTAAATGGTAAGAATAATAACATTAATATAGATCTTCTCTATGTCTCAGGTTAACTGTGTGTATCCAGTTGAATTTTGGTATAAAAATACTTTGTAAAATTTGAAACCACATATTTTCTTTAATTATGTTTAATAAAGAAACAAATGTATTTCTAAGGTACATACCATGGAATTGATTCACATGAGGCAAAGAAGCATGCTTATTTGGCCTGTATTTTTCACATTGCATATGAGAATGTTGTAACTCATTTAAAAATTTATATTGTATTTTTCAAAATCTTGTGTAACGTGAGTAACATAGCCATGCTATAATTCATAATATACGAGAGACTTAAAATGACCTTCTCATCTTACATTATTGTCCCAGAAGCTCATTTTGGAACGTGTGGAGACTAGACGAAAACAAATTATTGGGCCATGTCAGTTAATTGATTTTATATCTGGTGGGGAGTGCAGGAGATTGGGGTTAGTCATTTTAGGAAAGTGGTAAATGTCACAATTTCTTGGATAAGCAAAGGGAAACACATGTGAACAGTTATTTAAAGAGCTCAGTGTCGGCCTGAATTTCCTAGAACTGTAGCTTGATACAGAACGTACATGCTAAAACTATATTGGGGCTTATTATCTTAGGGAGGCAAAAGCCAAAAAAAAAAAAAAAAAAAAAAAAAAAAAGGAGGGGGAATTGAGACAAGAAAGAAGGGTAAACTGAGACATGGTGTTGCATTGCCAAGCTGGCCTCAGCTTCTCAAGAAAAAACAATTGGTTCCTGGTGAGAGGTAACAATGTGCTAGCAGCCCTCACTCGCTTTCGGTTGCTCTTGGCACCCCCTCAGCCTCAGTGTCCACTCTGGCCGGGCTCGAGGAGCCCTTCAGCCTGCCGCTGCAGTGTGGGAGCCACTCTCTGGGATGGCCAAGGCCAGAGCTGGCTCCCTCTGCTTGCCAGGAGGTGTGGAGGGAGAGGCTCAGGCGGGAACCGGGGCTGTATGCGGAGCCTGCCGGCCAGTGCAAGTTCCGGGTGGGCGTGGGCTCAGCATGCCCCACACTCGGAGCGGCAAGCTGGCGCCACTGGACTGGGGCAGTGAGGGTCTTAGCACCCAGGCCAGTAGCTGCAGAGGGTCCCCCAGCAGTGCTGGCCTGCCTGCACCAGGCTGGAACTCTTGGGACCTCAACTGCCTCCCTGCAGGGCAGGGCTCCCGGCCTGCAGCCTGCCATGCCCGAACCTCCTCCCCAAATGCACCAATCAGCACTTTGTGTCTAGCTGAAGGTTTG
>NW_016808992.1:0-798 GCF_001698545.2 Rhinopithecus bieti
AGGCCATAGCCCTGCCCCAAGGCCCATCTGCCTTTCAGGCCACCCAGGTGCCAGGGTGTCTACACTGCCTGCCCCCAGACCTGGACATGGAGAGCAGGGCCAGGGTAGTGACAACATGTGGACAACACAGAAGACAGTGTCAGGGACATGTGGGTACAGTGTGGGGGACAGTGTCAGGGAGAGGTGGGGAGAGAGTGGGGGACAGAGGGAGAGGTGGGGAGAGCGTGGTGGACAGTGTTGGGGAGAGGTGGGGAGAGCGTGGGGGACAGCAACAGGGACAGGTGGGGACAGTATCGGGGACAAGTGGGGACAGCATCGGGAACAGGTGGGAACAGTGTTAGGAATAGGGGACAGGTGGAGACTATGTGGGGGACAGCATGGGTGAGAGCTTTGGGGACAGTGTCGGGGACAGCATCAGGAATAGGGGACAGCATGTGGGACAGCAAGGAGACAGCGTGGGGGACAGTGTCGGGGACAGCATGGGGGACAGGTTTGCCTACAGGAGGGGACAGCATGGGGAATAGTGCCAAGGACTGTAGGGGACAGAGTGGGGGACAGTGTCAGGGACAGGTGGAGACTGGGGGACAGTGTTGGGGACAGATGGGGACAGCATAGGGGACAGCATGGGGGACAGTGTCAGGAATGGGAAACAGCATGGGGGACAGTGTCAGGGATATGTGGCGACAGCCTGGGGGACACTGTTGGACAGGTGGGGACTGTGGGGGACAGTGCGAGGGAGAGTTTGTGAGAGAGTGGGGGACAGCATCAGGGACAGGTGGGGACAGCATGGGGGACAGC
>NW_016808993.1:0-1490 GCF_001698545.2 Rhinopithecus bieti
TTGAGAGAGATGTTCCCAGTTACAGAAACTTCATTTCAAAATCATTTAATTTTTTTAATTTTCATTTCTCTAATGATTAGTTATGTTAAACTTTTTTTTCATATAACTTTTGGTCATTTGTATGTATTTTTCTTCAATTTTATATTTTCAGGATTTTAACTTGTTACATATTAGAGGTACACATTTATGGGGTACATGTATTTTTTGATACATGCATAAAATGTGTAGTGACCAAATCAGAATAATTTGGATATCTACCACCTCAAACAGTTATATTTTCTTTGAGTTGGGAATTTCCATATCTTTTTTTTTTTTTTTTTTTTTTTTGAGACGGAGTCTTGCTCTGTCGCCCAGACTGGAGAGCGGTGGCGCCACCTCGGCTCACTGCAAGCTCCGCCTCCTGGGTTCACGCCAGTCTCCTGCCTCAGCCTCCTGAGTAGCTGGGACTACAGACGCCCGCCACCGTGCCCGGCTAATTTTTTGTATTTTAGTAGAGACGGGGTTTCACCGTGGTCTCGATCTCCTGACCTTGTGATCCGCCCGCCTCAGCCTCCCAAAGTGCTGGGATTACAGGCGTGAGCCACTGCGCCCAGCCCATATCTTCTTTTTTTTTAGCTATTTTTAAATATACTATAAATCCTTGTAAATTATAGTTGCCGTACTCTGTTTTTAATGATTAGAATTTATTACTTCTGTCTAACTGTATTTTTGTACACATAAATCATTTTATATTCATGTCCCCCCAGTCTTCTCAGCCTCTTTTAACTACTATTCTGCTCACTATCTTCATGAAATCAAATTTTTTAAGCTCCCGCATATATGTGAAAAATGTAATATTTGTCTGTCTGTATCTGGCTTATTTCATGCAACATAATGACTTCCAGCTCTATCCATGTTGGTGCAAATGACAGGATTTCACTCTTTTTCATGCTTGAATAATATTCTATTGTGTATATTTTCTTTATCCATTCATCCATTGATGGATACTTAAGTTGATTCCATATCTTGGGTGTTGTGAATAGTGCTGCAATAAACATAATATTTAACCATTTGACAAAATATTAATAATCAGAATATATAAGGAACTCAACTCAATAGCAAAAAAAATCCAATTTAAAAATAGGCAAAAGATGTGAACAGACATTTTTCAACAGAAGACATATGAATGTGTAACATGTATATGAAAAAATGCTCAACTAATCAGGAAGATACAAATTGAAATCACAATGAGATATCACCTCACCCCAGTTAAAATAGCTACTACCAAAATGATGGAAAATAAATGCTTGCAAATATGTGAAAAAAGGCGAACACTCATACAATGTTGGTGGGGATGTAAATTAGTGCAAAAGCATTTCATTTAAAGTTTAGGATCAAATTAATGCCATTTAAAATTATATACTTTCATAACTTTAAAAACATAATTACTGCTTGCTCTCACATTGCAATATTCTTTTGAAAATCAGAAGCTGCAAAGGAAGGTGATTTTC
>NW_016808994.1:0-1906 GCF_001698545.2 Rhinopithecus bieti
TGGTTTTGGTTGGTGTTGGTAGAATGGTAAATAATGGAGGCAAAGCTGAAAAATAAAACAAAAAAGAAACATTAATGCACTTGGAATCCTACCAGATATAGGGGCCTAGAGTAAAGAACTTTATGTTTCCTGATCCAAGAGCTTGGAAATCAATGACGTCATTAGAGGAAATAGGAAAATCACACCCAGGCAGCATTTAGGGGAAAAGAAAGTTCAGCAATGGGCACACTGAGACATTAGCAACAGCAAGACATTCAGGTGTAACTATCCAGCAGATAGGTGGGGATACATTTCTGATTCACACAGCAGTTTGGTTGGGGCTAGAATACTAGATCTGAGAGTGATCTGTAGAGGTCACACAGATCACTTCTATAAGTTCTTCCCCTTTCATAACATAGTAAGCCAATCCTCAGTAGCATAGAAAAGCTAAAAACAGACATTCATGGCATAATGTTTATAAAACTGAATTAAAATTTATATGTCTGAAATTGCAGATTCCCTAAACTACCACCTTTTCAGGCTTTATAATCAGGGTGTGATCATTAATTCTGACTCCTTGCTTGCTTGTTCGTTGGCACATAGCCATGTTTATCTTGTCCTGAGACACATCAATATGCTGCTTGCCCAACATCATATTTTATAACAATGATAGCACATTTTTACTTCTGACTATGATCCTTGATGTCTGTTCTTACTCTTATTCACTAGCCACAGCCCAACCTCATAAAGTAGTGGATTATCCAGAAGGGATACACAGAGTCGGGTGTTTATCAAGATTTGATCCCAAATATGACCAAAGTACATCCTTAAATGACTTTTAAAACCTACTTGAAGTTCAGGGTCATAAAACATATTTATATTCAATGCAGTTCAAAACAAGAAAGCCTATAGAAAATGAAAAGATTACTGTAGTTATTTTCAAATCCTAAAACTTTAGATTATCCCATAAATTTTGGATTGAAGAAAAGTTGGGAAACAGGTTACAAAAATAAGTCTCATACCCAGAATTGCCTTTTGAAATACTGTGCTAAGAAAATACTATGGATGTAATTTTAATTTCTTTTCATGGGCATGCTGCCGTTTTAGATATATTCTTCTTTTGAAATGCATGAAGTCTTTCTGAAATAGGTACAGCACATCAGAAAGAAAGATCTATCTAAAACTTGAGGTTTTACCATTTGGGCACAGGATGGTGCCAGCCACATTTCTTTTGGAAAATCAGACTGAGAGGAAGGGGAAGCTCTTTTCCTGCTCCTTATCTGTCTCACAGTAAGCTTTAGCAAGGAGCGGGCAACAGGCTGCTCTTTCAGAATTCATCGTGGGAAGACACTGGGACCAACATACTAGAAGTGTTGGGAACAGAGGTGGACAACAGAGAAGGGGAACAAAGGCTCAGACACTATTGATGGGGAATTCTTGGGGATGTACCTAAAACTTATCTTAGCTCCCATGGCTAGTGCTTAAGGTATTGATGACACCCACTTTGTATAAGATTATTTCCCTTTCACAAACTGAGATCCAGCAACCTCCTGCATTACTGAGACTGGCTCTTCAGCAGCTTAAGCACCATCACCATAGGCACTATCTGCTCCTTGTAGGTCTTTTCATCACCGCTGGCACACAACAGTAAGTTTCCATACCGAGTGAGTCTTATCAATAATTCTCTACCAGCACGGAAGATTGAGACAATAATTTGAATAAAATAATTTCACAACACCATAGCTGTAACTAACTGGACTGACTAAACAGAATGTACAGACAACAGAATTTACTGTATTTTAACATAATTAATTTAGTCATTTGATGAATTGCTGGTGGCTTCTAAATACAAAGTTCATGGTTAGACATCAGAATCAGAAAGAAAGAGCCAAAAGGTGTAGTCTCTGAATATATTTTTTAAGGGTTG
>NW_016808995.1:0-4419 GCF_001698545.2 Rhinopithecus bieti
ATGGTAATAGAGATCAATTTTGAATCTTGTAAAATGTTTCAAGCTTTTGAAATGTGCATACCTTCCTATCCAGTAGTTCCACTTCTATTTTTAAAAATTTTTTGTAGAGACAGGTCTCACTATGTTGCCCAGTTAAGTCTCGGACTCCTGGACTCAAATGATCCCCCTGCCTCAGCCTTCCAAAGTGCTAAGATTACAGACATGAGCCACCACATCTGGTCAATTCTACTTCTAGAAATTTATTCTAATGCAGTAATCAGAGTTTGGCATAGAGATATATGTATTAAGTTGAATAATATGAAATTGCTGATATTTGACCATTTTTCACCTTCAACAATGACAATTACATATGGTTTAATCTAATGCAAGGATGTTAATCACAGTGTTAATTATGATATAGATAGCTAGGGATGAGTAAAATGTCCAACAATAAAGTATTGGTTTAACAAATTATGGTAACTCATATGCTAGAACTCTATGAAGATACTAAAAATTGTAATGACTGAAATGTATTTTATTGTTGCAGAATGAGGAGGTTCCTGATGTATTATTAGGAGAAAATGATATCATAAAACAGAATGTATAATATGATCTAATTTTTATTTAAAATTATATAAACATATATTTAGATTAAAAAATCAGAATAATATACACCAAAATGTTTATGGTAATTATCTCTTAGTTGTAAGATTGTGATATGGTTTGACTCTGTGTCCCCACCCAAATCTCATCTTGAATGGTACCCCCATAATTCCCACGTTGTGGGAGGTACCTGGTGGGAGACAATTGAATCATGGGGGCAGTTTTCTCCATACTGTTCTCTTGGTAGTTAATAAGTCTCATGAAATCTAATGGTTTTATCCAGGGTTTCCACTTTTGCATCTTCCCCTCTCTCTCTTTGCCTGCTGCCATCCATGTAAGACGTGACTTGCTCCTCCTTGCCTTCTGCCATGATTGTGAGGCTTCCCCAGCCACGTGGAACTACAAGTCCATTTAAACCTCTTTCTTTTGTAAATTGCCCAGTCTCGAGTATGTCTTTATCAGCAGTGTGAAAATAGACTAATACAAATTGCATGCTATTTTTACAGTCTACATTAGGATTTCTGGGTTTTTTTTTTGTTTGTTTTTTGTTTTGTTTTGAGACAGGGTCTCATTCTGATGCCCAGGCTGGAGTGCAGTGGTGCAATCTGAGTTCACTGCAACCTCTGCCTACTGGGCTCAAGCAATCCTCCCACCTCATCCTCCTGAGTAGCTAGGACTACAGACAGGCACATGCCACCATGATCGGCTAAGTTTTTAAATATTTTTTGTAGAGACAGGGTTTTACCATGTTTCCCAGGCTGGTCTCAAATTCCTGGGTTCAAGTGATCCACCTGCTTTGGTCTCCCAAATTGCTGTGATTATAGGTGTGAGCCACCGTGCCTGGCCTGTATTTTCTAATTTTTGGCAATAGGGTATAATTTTATTACATAAAAATCAATTCTACGAGAAAATAATAAATCAAGATCATCTGTGATAGGA
This sequence comes from Rhinopithecus bieti, assembly GCF_001698545.2. Lineage (NCBI taxonomy): Eukaryota > Metazoa > Chordata > Mammalia > Primates > Cercopithecidae > Rhinopithecus > Rhinopithecus bieti. Next base: position 1,522 of record NW_016808995.1, read on the forward strand.
AGAGACAGAAAGCATTTTGGTCCCATCTCTACAAAAAAATTTTAAAATTCGCCAGGCCTAGTGGTGCGGGCCTGTAGTCCTAGCAGCTCTGGAGGCAAGAGGATCACTTGAGCCCATGAGGTTGAGGGTACAGTGAGCCATTATTGCAACATTGCACTCCAGCCTGGGCATCAGAGTGAGACTCTGTCTCAAAGGCAAAAAGGAAAGAGTTTTGGAATCTGTATGGTTGAACCCAGTATTATTTTAAAGTATGATGCACAATGAAAAAGGTTGCATTTAGGAAATCTTGTTTCTAGCTTATAGTGCTTACAACAGGTTAGATGGTACACATACTTCTCAGCTAGGGATTCAGGCCACCACAAAGTTGTATTATACGACAGTGTTGCTTCCCAAATACTGTTCCCACCCTCAACTTTGCTCTTCTTTTCTCCCAAGCATACTCCAAATGGTGTCACCTCTGTTCCTTTGAGTAGACTGCTCCTGCTACTGGAAATTTTCTGCCCACCTTCTCTGTTAGTTGAAATGTCATTTATCCTTCAAGGTTTAAGTAACCATCACCTCTTCCCTGAAGCTTCTCCTAATCCCTCCATTCAAAAATGAACCACTTTTCTTCTCAATCCCTTCCAATAATATTCCTTAGAAACCACTGACATTTGCCTAATATCCCACTGGTTGCTATCTGCTGCTGGAGGGCAGGGATTAGGTCTGAGCCATGTCCATAGCTTCTAGAGTCTCCAGAACAGTGTCACGAACCCACTGGGCTCTCCAATTTGGGTCTGGCCAGGCTTGTATGATCTGGCTCTTGCCTGCTGCCTTAGCCTGATTTCTAGCCACCCTCCTCCTTTCTGCAGCTACACTGGCCTTTTGTCAGTTCCTCAAATGTGCCAAGTACTTTCCTCCCTTGGGGCTGTTGCCCACACTGTCCTCTCTGCCTGAAATGCTTTCTCATCCATTCTCCATCTTGTTAACTCCAACTCATCCTTCTCTCTCTGCTTAAAACATCACTTCTCAAGAAAGCCTGCCCTGACCTCTCAGAAAAAAACCTGCATAGTTATCATCCAGCCACATATCTCATAAGCTTGTAGTCATGGGAGAAGGGGTGAATGAGGGAAAGTGGAAGACTCCAAACAGACTCACCCACTCTCTCCACCACCATGACTAGGAGACACACACTAAATGCCTGCCCTGTGGGCTGTCAGTCAGGAGGGTAACACAAGACCTGCTCCTTCTCTAAGATGCCCTACGCCTCCCAGCCTATTCCTTTGCCCCTTGGGGCATAATGATTTTTAAGACTCTCCCAAGCTTCTCTCGTCATTCAGAAGAGCAGCAAAATGTGTTAGAAAGAAGGATAAGATCATGTGGGGCCTGAATCTTGATTTGCTGTGGTGAGGCCTCACATCTTGAAACCTTGTGAACTTTTGGTCCTCGGCGATCAGGAATTTGAGATTGGAACGAAGTAATGCAAGTGAAGGATAAAGTTATTGAAACTCAAAGGTAGGGGTGGAGAGTAAAGAAAAAGCACATATAGGAGCAGGACCTGTACTGAGGAAGATTAAGGCAGAATGATGGTATTCTAGTTTTGTTGGTTTTGGAAGGGCATCCCATGACATTTGACTGCTTCGGAGTTGTGAACATTGCCTAAAATTAGCCTCTTATGCAGAGGTTACAAATTGGCAATTGCGGGCAGAATCTGGTCCTCAGACTTGTTTTATTTTTTTGTTTTTATTTATTTATTTATCTTACTGAGACGGAGTCTCACTCTGTTGCCCAGGCTGGAGTGCAGTGGCGCAATCTTGGCTCACAGCAACCTCCGCCTCCCAGGTTCAAGCGATTCTCGTGCCTCAAGCTCCTGAGTAGCTGGGATTACAGGCGCACTCCACCATGCCCAGCTATTTTTTGTATTTTTAATAGAGACAGGGTTTCGTTATGTTGGCCAGGCTGGTCTCGAACTCCTGACCTCAAGTCATCCGCCACCCTCCTGGGCCTCCCAAAGTCCTGGAATTACAGGCCTGAGCCACTGCGCCCGGACTTCAGACTTGTTTTAATTGGCTGGCACAGTGTTGATAAAACATATTTGAATTAGCCACCAACATTAAAGATTGGAAGATTTCATATAAAATGTTTTACTTGTGGCTTCTCTTGAAAAACCAAAAACTCTGGCATCCAGCTCCACATTCCCATCCAAAACAACAGTCAGCTGGAGTTGAGTAGGGGCTGTTCACCACCTTTTTTGTGTGTGTGTGAGATGGAGTCTCACTATGTCACCCAGGCTGGAGTGCCGTGGCAGATCTTGGCTCACCACAACCTCTGCCTCCCAGGTTCAAGCCATTCTTCTGCCTCAGCCTCCTGAGTAGCTGGGACTACAAGCGTGTGCCACCACGCCCAGGTAATTTTTGAATTTTTAGTAGAGACGGAGTTTCGCTATGTTGGCCAGGTTGGTCTCGAACTCCTGACCTCAGGTGATCCACCCGCCTTTGCCTCCCAAAGTGCTGGGATTACAGGTGTGAGCCACTGCACCCAGCCTGCTTCCCTTTTATGTTACCTGACTGGCTCTGTGGGCATTTGGGTTTGAAACCCTTGATTGATTGATTGATTGATTGATTGAATTTGAGACGGAGTTTCACTCTTGTTGCCCAGGCTGGAGTGCAATGGCACAATCTCAACTCACTGCAACCTCTGCCACTTGGGTTCAAGTGATTCTCCTGCCTCAGCCTCCCGAGTAGCTGGGATTATAGGTATGCACCACCACGCCCGGCTAATTTTGTATTTTTAGTAGAGACGGAGTTTCACTATGTTGGCCAGGCTGGTCTCGAACTCCTGACCTCAGGTGATCAGCCCACCTCTGCCTCCCAAAGTGCTGGAATTATAGGCGTGAGCCACCGTGTCCATCAAAACCCT
>NW_016808996.1:0-1911 GCF_001698545.2 Rhinopithecus bieti
GTATGTTCATTGCGGCACTATTCACAATAGCAAAGACTTGGAATCAACCCAAACTTGGAATCTGTGACAGACTGGATTAAGAAAATGTGGCACATACACACCATGGAATACTATGCAGCCATAAAAAAGGATGAGTTTGTGTTCTTTGTAGGGACATGGATGCAGCTGGAAACCATCACTCTCAGCAAACTATCGCAAGAACAGAAAACCAAACACTGCATGTTCTCATTCATAGATGGGAACCGAACAATGAGATCACTTGGATTCGCGAAGGGGAACATCACATACCGAGGCCTATTATGGGGAGGGAGGAGGGGGGAAGGATTGTATTGGGAGTTATACCTGATGTAAATAACGAGCTGATGGGTGCTGACGAGTTGATGGGTGCAGCAAACCCACATGGCACAAGTATGCATATGTAACAAACCTGCACGTTATGCACATGTACCCTGGAACTTAAAGTATTATAATAAAAAAATTAAAAAATTAAAAAAAAATTCTGCATCATTTTAATGGTAGTCTAAAAGCTTCTAACTTTGTAATTCTATAATATTTACTATCTCTGCCATTAATTTGGCTATGACTGCATTACAGTTTCATAGTATACATGCGTGTGTATGTGTGTGTGTGGTGTGTTTGTGTCTTATGTGAAAAGCAATTTTGTGTGGCATATTTATTCACACCGACTTTTCTCTTGTGTCCTTTCATGGGGCTGGACCAATAAGTTTCTTAATGATGAATTTAAGAAATTCCCATTTCCAAATAAAAGGTGGTTAGGCGAATATGCTGCCTTTCCCTTACTGATAACATACTTAATAATAAGAATATCCACTTTGCATTCAATTACAGCTAAATTTGTGATAAACATATGGTATATTTTTATAAAAATAATTCATCATGTATAACAACCTCCAGAAAGTGAATCATGGCTACTGGAAATTGATAACCATGTATTTCACATGTTAAAAATGCATTCTGCACAATCTGGTGCTAATAAAAAACATGATAATGTAAAAATGTATTGGATAAGGGATTCATGAAATAGTGACACAGTTTTCTTTATTGTGTGGATTTTTTTTTTACATTGTTCTTTTAAGCTGATGCATTTGCTGACTTATATGCTCAATTATTAATTCTGTTTTTTCTCTGAGTTTTCTTTTTTGGAACACTGTAGAATAATTTGAGGTGGTTTAAGGAACTAACAATACCTCCTTCTGCCTATTCTCAGACTGGGACCATGGAAACAAACTCAATAGAATTGTTTATTTAACATTGTTTTTATAACATTACTATTTATTTTCCTGATTTGAAATTTATTTTTATTAACTGCTGATTACTTTGCACTTTACTGTTTAATATAGACCTCCTTTCAAATGCTAATAAGTAATGTATTATGCTTTGTTTTATATTTATCAAGATGAATGATGAAAACCACAATGTTTTATTGTTTATTGTCTCAAGATACATAATTGTATTTACTTACTCCAAATCCCCAAATTACTTCATTGCTAAAATTACATAAATTGTTGTGTAAAATCTGTAAGATCAAAAGCATAAAAGCCAAGAGAAATTACCACAAATGTAAACAATATTTATTTAGAAAGAGGATAGGAAGTAGAGAGAATGTAGGTCAACTACTAAATAAATATGGAGAAACACCAAGTTCAAAATATTGATAGAAACCGTCTTTAAAGGAGTTTTCTTCCCTTGGTTTTGTTTCAATTTATCGACAGTTCTTTATAACAATTCTTTTTCTTGACTGCTGATTAGAGACAGGGTTGACTTGCAGTTTTAAAGAATGTACTGTGGCACTGGGTCAGTGAAATGTGCCTGTTATGGTGTTGCTGACTACAAGAAGAGGCTGTGTTTCACTTCAATACCATAACCACTGAGCTGGGCTTCTGTTGACCC
>NW_016808997.1:0-1319 GCF_001698545.2 Rhinopithecus bieti
AGGTAAATATTATTCTAGTATTATTTTAAAAGTAGTTTTGATCTCATTGAGTCCCTGAAAGGGTCTTGGGGATCTCTAATAAGTCCCTGAAACTCACTTTGATACCTCCTGGCACAGAGGTTAAAATAACACATTCTAGACCCAAAGTGCCTAGGTCTGAATCCTAGCTCCTTTTTTAATTAGCTATGTGAACTTCAGGATATCACTTAACTTCTCCAGGACTCAATTTCCTTATCTGTAAAATGAAGGTTAATTATAGCACCTACCTTGGAGGAACCATTGTATAAATTAAACAATTCATTTCAAGAGCTTGGCCTGGTATATAATGATATTGGATAATAATAAGATAGCTAAGATTAAAATATCTATTACATTGTAAGAATTATGGTATTTGTCTGGACCATGTCTGTTCCATGTCTGGAACATAGCAGGTACAAAATTTTGTCAGTAAATGAATGAGCGAATGGATGAATGGCTGTTCACACACAATGACTGCATTCCCATCCCAAGAGTAACATAATTTTATCTATTTCTAAGTTGTAGCAGCATGGGTAATGATTGCCAAGAATGCTGAAATCTAAACAAATTAACCACTGGTAGTTTAGTAGGCAGGGAAAAGATGTGTGATCACATGAAGGGCAGATGATGTAACAGTGATTATTTAAGCAGGAGATTGTTTAGCGATACATCTTCAGAGAGATTTGCAACCTGAAGTTTGGGTGGGTTCCTTGATTACAATTATTCTGTACACATGCTATATGGGGAAGCAGGAAGAAAGAAAGAAAAACAGCTTTTATTAAGTATCTACTCTATGCCAGACATGATTTTGAAGTAGGGATTTTTATTCCCAAGCTTTAAAGGGGAAACCAAGACTCAGGCAATTTATATAACTTTGCTTGTGGGCATAGAGCTAATACTTGACAAAGCCAAGAAGGGCCTGGATTTTTCCTGCTTTGTTTCTTGCACTATCTCTAAAATTTTTTATAGAGCTTTATTTAATTCCTTGCAAATTACATACCTTAATAAATGCTTACAGGATAAAAATGGCAGACTGTGTCCCAACAAAAAAGGCAGATGCTTAACAGAAAAGTAAGATTATACCATGTAAACAAAGGATATTATGCTGCAAGCAGGTCACTGTTACCACAGACAGACAACTCTATTTTGGCTACATGAACTCTTTAAGAGAAGTTAAGACAAAATCATCTCTTGCACTGCTGTTCCTTTACCAGATCCATCAATCAGTGCTTCCTTTTTCATGAGTCTGGTGACAGTCTATAAACCTCCTTTTATTATTATTTTATTTTATTTTTTATTTA
>NW_016808998.1:0-957 GCF_001698545.2 Rhinopithecus bieti
AAAAAAAAAAAAAAAAAAAAAAAGACCAGGTTTCACCATGTTGCCCAGGCCAGTCTGGAACTCCCAGGCTCAAGCAATCCACTGCACTTGGGCATCCAAAGTCCTGGGATTACACTGGGAGGATTAATTTTATGTGCCAACTTGACATTAGCTTTTGAGTCAGTGAATTCAGTAAGGTAGATGGCTCCATGGAGATGGGCATCATCTAGCCTGGTGAGGGCTTGAGTAGAACAAAAGGAGGAAGGGGGAATTTGCCTCTTTCTTTCTGCCTCTTTGCGTGTGCTGGGACATCTCATCTTACCTTCTCCTCCCCTGGGACTGGGATGTACACCATCAGCTCTCCTGGTTCTCAGAACTTCTGACTTGGACAGAATTAAATCACCAGTTTTCCTGAGTCTTTCAGCTGCCACATGGCAGCTTTCTTTGCCTTCATAATCACGTAAGCCAGGACCCCATAATAAATCTTTTTTTAAGAAAACGTGGCACATATACGCCATGGAATACTATGCAGCCATAAAAAGGAACAAAATCATGTCCTTTTCAGCAACATGGATGCAGTTGGAGGTCATGATCCTAAGCAAACTAACACGGAGACAGAAAACCAAATACTGCATGTTCTCGCTTATAAGTGGGAACTAATCATTCAGTCCTAATTCCTAGAACTTGTACATGTTACCTTATTTGGAAAAAGCATCTTTTTGGGTATGATTAAGTTAAGGATCTTGAGGAAAGATTATCCTGGATTGTCTCAGTGGGCATTAAATTCTGGCACATGTATCCTTATAAGAGGGAGATAAAGGAGATTTAATTTCAGATAGAAGAGAAGGAGGCCCTGTGACGACGGAGGCAGAGCCCGGAGTGATGGAGCTGCAAGTCAGTGAATGCCAGCAGCCACCAGAAGCTGAGAAAGTCAAAGGATGGATTTTGCCCTAAGCCCCTGAGAGCGCTGGCTCTGCT
>NW_016808999.1:0-1903 GCF_001698545.2 Rhinopithecus bieti
CAGAATTTAAAAGATGTGTCTGTTTTGTATTTAATAGTGACAACTTTGAAGACACACTTGTTTTATAAAGCCAAAATATTACGATACCTAAGTTTTATGCAAATAATTTGATTTGAAAATATTTTGGTCTGTTTCTACGTTTTTGCAGTGTTTAAGAAGTATGCAACTTACCGGTGCTTTTTTAAAATCCAATTTAGAATAAAGCACACTAAACGATTTTAGAAATTAATCTAACATTGCAATCCAGAGATGTGAAAATATCACGTGTAGAAAACATATACAAACATACATACAAACAGATCCAAAGAGAGAACCCACGGCATTCATTCTAAAATTGTAGGCACAAATCAGACAGGAATACTGTGATGGTTAATTTAGGTGTTCACCTGTCAGGAATAAGGGATACTCACATAGCTGGAAAATTGCCATTTCTAGGTATATTTGTGAGAGTGTTTCTGGGCATCTTTTAATAAGAACTTCCATTGACTTAGTTATCATTCTTTTCTTGGTACCGGGAGGGAATCTCCATTAAAATGAAGATTTCCTTAGTAGATGTAAAATTTTTCTTATAAAAGGGTAACTTCTACTCTGTTTCCAGAAATTCTCTTGTGTCTGCTGCTTCTGAAAATAATGACTTCACAATAATCTGTATGCAAAGGAGCATATTTTGGGAGTAATGTATTATGGTCTCCTATGGGCACATTTTGTGGTGACATATTCTAGTCTTTTACACTGTCTTCAAATATTTCCATACCGTGGAGCATCCTCCTCTAGCAACAAATGAATTCCTTTTTATCCTCCAGAAAATCATTTTTCATGTGTTAAGAACTATTTAACAGTTCTCACAAATATTGATGAGCCATTCTATCTCATTGTTGTAATTTTCAGTCGCTTAACGTCATACAAGTTTGAATAGCTTTTAATTCGCTTGCCATTTGTGTATCTTCTTTGGTGAGTTATCTGCCTAGTTCTTTAGCAATTTTTAATTTGGGAATCTATTTTATTATTGAATTTCAAGATTTCCTTGTATATATTGGGTGCAATTTTTGGCTTCAATCTGTATTTTGCAGATATTTCTTTTAGTGTGTGGCTTGTCTTTCTATTTACTGAATAAAATTTTCACAAAGTATAAACTTTTAATTGAAGAAAGCTTTCATTGTTAATTATTATTTCTGTTGTGAATCGGCTTTGGTGTTACATGTTAAAACTCATGACCCAACCCAAGCTCACATAGTTTTCTCTCTGTGCTTACGTCTGGAATTTGTGTCGTTTTACATTTTAAGTCTCAAGACTACGTTAAGGAAATTTTTGTGTAACTTAGTTGTAAAGTTTCCATATGCATTCATTTCATTTTCTGTGGTTTCCAGTTAATGGTTTCTTCATTTCTGGAAAGCAAAAATAAACAAACAAAAACACACAGGACGATAGGCTCCATTTCAGTTTTTGTTTCCAAAATGCATGGCTGTCGCACCAGGACCACGTGGGTACTTCAGTTCCACCGGCGACCAGGAGGGGGCCCGCGAACCTGTCTTTTCAGACCCTGGGAGTGCGCCGTGTTCAGGGCCTACAGCCTGAAAGGAAGAGAACTGTGTTCTCCTCTGCACAGACCCAAGCAACACCGCTGGCTCCTGCCCAGCTGGAGGTAGACATAAGTAAAAACCTTCCTCTGACTGCTGAGGATCAAGGATCCAGTAGAATTTCTTTGTGTGGAAATTTAGAAATAAAAAATCCCCACTGGGTGCAGTGGCTCAAGCCTGTAATTCCAGCAATTTGGGAGGTTGAGGCTGGTGGATCACAAAGTCAGAAAATCGAGAACATCCTGGCTAACCCGGTGAATCATGGTCTCTACTAAAAATCCAAAAAAGAAAAAAAAAAAAAAAGGAAAAGAAAAGAAAATTAGCCA
>NW_016808999.1:6169-7330 GCF_001698545.2 Rhinopithecus bieti
GAGATTATAGTCTCTTTTATTACCTGTGATGTATGTTATTATTTTATTATTTCTAATGATAACTTTTCTGTGTAGGCTTCCTGTGAAATAAACACTAACGCTAAACATTAAAAACAATAAGTTCTTTCAAAACACTATGAACAATTGCATATCATTTTATTAACTCAGTTTTGGCATAAATTTCATTCTACTACATTCATCATACTTTTAAAGTCAGATGAATGCATCACTGTCTTTCGACCTCTAGAATAAGGTTCATCCTCACGATGATGTATTTTCTTATTATCATAAATTTGAAGACAAACTAGCATCAAACAAGACAGAAGATTGAAAAGAGTACAATTATGTTATACTAAGACAACTTCACATCATCTTTTGGATTTAGCTGCTTTCTGACTACAATTCCATGTGTCGAAAATTTTTGGAAACAGCTCAGGTAAGTTATGAGTGAGTTATCATTTCATTTTTATAAAATCATCTCTACACAAACTAAAATTGTAAAATATATGTTAAAATCCATAATGAATTTGATGTTAAATATTTAAGCAATAGCAATATTGTAGTGGTCTTTCCTGGTAATTTCTACTATTCTTATCCCAATAGAAAGGGGTTAAAATTATCACAGCAAAGACAGCCCATGTATACTTTCATCTCTTAAGGCATAATTAACTTCTTATTAGAAGAAAATGTTTACTCTCTGTATAACCAGAACATTAAAACATGGCCATTTTCTTGATTTAACAGTTCTCTAATGAAGCAAATCGCAAGGATATTATTTTATTTGTATAAATGCTTCAATGTATCTCTAAAGTTTTTCCTTAAAAAGTTGACTATGGTGCTGTCATCACACATACTAAAAATCATTGTATAAGCTTGGGGAACATGGCAAAACCATGTCTCCACGAAAAATGCAAAAATATATTCAAGTGTGGTGGTTTGAGCCTGTAGTGTCAGCCACTTGGTAAGGTAAAATGTCATTTTATTCAGTGACTTTTGGTGTTCAGTTAAAGTTCCTTCATTACAGTTTTCAAATTAGATTACTCCATCAATGATGTCTTTTAGTTTCTAAAGTAATGCTTTCCATGAGATTATGTATAATCATCATCGCAAAGATCAGCATTACTCATCATCAAATAAGCATCTTTTCTTAACAAATGAACA
>NW_016809000.1:0-1127 GCF_001698545.2 Rhinopithecus bieti
TTTTTGAAATGGAGTCTTGTTCTGTCGCCCAGACTGGAGTGCAGTGGTGCCATCTCGGCTCTCTACAACCTCTGCCTCCCAGGTTCAAGCGATTCTCGTGCCTCAGGCTCCTGAGTACCTGGGATTACAGGTGCGTGCCACCAACCCCAGCTAATTTTTGCATTTCTTTGTAGAGATAGGGTTTCACTGTATTGGCCAGGCTGGTCTCAAACTCCTAATCTCAAGTGATCCACCTGCCTCAGCGTCTCAAAGTGTTGGGATTACAGGCGTGAGCCACTGTGCCCTGCCATGATACATATTTCTTTATTATGGACATAATGTTTAAATTACTTAGCATTAAATGAAATCAGAGCTTTAGGAAGATGCGCCTTGGTTATTCTGTGGTCTTGAGAGTCTCCTCTGCTGTCCCTTTCTCTTGGTGGCCATGCCCCACCCCCACAGCCATTGGGAGGCATACTCTCAGTTATAATTATTACTGAAGACAATCACCATGAAGCTTATAGTATCAAGAAAACAAAATTCTCATTTGCATAATGTTCTTTATAAGGCAGTAGACTGGGATAACTAAATTGTAACCATAAAGCTCCTTGGTTAACTTAAAAGTTTAGTTTTTCATTTTATTCTTACCTCTTCATCCCCAGCCATGGAAGCCTTTGTTACCTGGAGGAAAAAATACCCTTAGAGAAGGACGTTTAAGATGTTTGATTTGTGAAAGGGGCATAGATTGATCAGAACCACAACCACTCTTTTATTTATTTATCTATTTAATTTTAACTTTAATTTTAATTTTAATTTTTTTGAGACTGAGTCTTGCTCTGTCACCCAGGCTGGAATACAGTGGCACGATCTCAGCTCACTACAACCTCCACCTTCCCGGTTCACGCAATTCTCCTGTCTCAGCCTCCCAAGTAGCTGGGACTACAGATGCCCGCCACCATGCCTGGCTAATTTTTGTAGTTTTAGTAGAGATGGGGTTTCACCGTGTTGGCCAGGCTGGTCTCAAACTCCTGACCTCAGGTGATCCACCTGCCTTGGCCTCCCAAATTTCTGGGATTACAGGTGTAAGTCACTGTGCCCGGCCACAACCACTCTTTTAAAAGGGAATCCTGAAAGTTAAATTGTACTAA
>NW_016809001.1:0-1124 GCF_001698545.2 Rhinopithecus bieti
ACAAAAAATAAAAAGTTCTAGAAAATGTTCAAGTGAAGGTAAATATAGAAGACATTTTTTATTATTTTTAATCACTGTAAAAGACAATTAACTATATAAAACAAAAATATTTGGCATTTATTTTAACATATGAAGACATATTAGAATAAAATATATGTAATATTTTATGTTATATTTAGTTTTCAATATTTTCTCTTTATGTTATATTTAGTTTTGTTTAACATATGTACAACATATGTAAAAATATGACATAGTAAAACAAAACCATAAAGGATAGGATATTGAAACAGGAAGTATAAGGTTCTTATACAATGTATGAAGTCATGTAATATTATTTGAAGGTAAAGAATGATAAATTAAAGATTCACATTGTAAACCTCAAGACAACTACTAAGGAAATTAGAAATAATGGTATAAATACTAAACCAATAGTGGAAATAAAATAATACAATAAAAAGCACTGAATTCAAAAGAACGCAAAAAGAAAGAACAAAGGCAAATGAAACAAATAGAAATTGAAAGCAATGAGCAAGATGGTAGATTTAAATCCAACAATATGAATAATTAAAATTGTTCTAATACACTAACTAATGATAGGTTAACAAGTTGGATAAAAATGCAAGACCCAACTACATGCTGTCTACAAAAAACATGATTTAAATATTAAAAAGTCTGTATGAAAAAAAGGGTAGAAAATATGTACCATGCAACCACTAATCAAAACAAATTTGGAATGACTATATTAATATCAGAAAAGTAGACTTCAGAAAAGAAATATTACTAGAAAGAAAAGAGGATATTACCTCATGATAAAGGAGTCAATTCTCCAAGAAGTTATGAGTTTTCTAAATGCGAATGCAGCTAACAACAGAGATTTGAAACACATGAAGCAAACCTAATAAAACAGAAAGGAAAAATGGACAAACCTCAATAATAGTTGGAGTACTCAATATTCCTTTCTCAGTAATTGACAGAATAATTAGAAAAATCAACAGTTATAAGAGACCCAAATGACACCATCAACCAATTAGACCTAATTGACATTTGTAGCACATTCCACCCAGCAGCAGTAGAATAAACATTGTTTTCAAGTGCACATAAACCATATTTGGGGCCTGTTTTTT
>NW_016809002.1:0-2806 GCF_001698545.2 Rhinopithecus bieti
TGACCTGCCTTTGAATCTCTATAAAAAATCAATTGACCTTTTATAGCAGGTCTATTTCTATACTTAATTTTGTTCCATTAATAAGTATGTCTGTCTTTATGCCAATAACAAACTATATTTATGGCTGTAGATTTATAATAAATCTTGAAATAGGGCCATGTAATTCCTTCAACTTCATTCTTTTTCAAATTGGCTTGAATATTCTACATCTTTCACATTTCCATATGAAGTTTAGAATTGTCTTGTCCATTTCTACAAAAAGACTTGCTGAGATTTTGATTGGGATTGTATTGAATTTCTACATTAGTTTGAGAACTAACATTTTAACAATATTAAATCTTCCAACCCATAAACACACGGTATCTCTATACTCATTCAGGCTTTTATTTTATCTCAGTAATGTGTTTGTATTTTTAAGTGTACAAGGATTACACATCTTTTGCTTAATTATTTTATATGTTTTATTTTTTGGTTACAAGGATATATGGCATATTGGTGAAGTCTGAGTGTTTGGTGTAGCCATAGTGGACAGTATACCATTAAGTAATTTCTCATCCCTCACTCTCCCACACATTCCCACCTTTCTGAGTTTCCAATGTCTGTTATTTCACACTCTATGTCCATGTGTACACACAGTTTAGCTACCACTTATAAGTGAGAACATGCAGTATTTGACTTCTGAGTTATTTGTTTCTGAATTATTTTACTTAAGATAATGGCCTCCGGTTCCATCCATGTGGCTGTGAAAGATACAATTTCATTTGTTAATAGTGCAATAATATTTCATTCTATGTAAGTATATGTATACTATGTTTTCTTTGTTCATTAATCCATTGATGGGTACAGGTTGAATCCATATCTTTGCTATTGTGAATAGTGCCATGATAAACATACAAGTGTAGTTATCTTTTTAAAATAATGATTCATTTTCTTTTGGGTAGATACCTAGTAATGGGATTGCAAGATTGAATGATAATTTTACTTTTAGTTCTTTAAGAAATCTCCATACTGCTTTCCATAGAGGATTCCCTAATTAACATTCCCACCAACAGTGTATAAGTATTCCCTTTTCTCCACATCCTTACCAACATCTGTTATTTTGTTTTACTTTTTAATAACAGCCATTCTGATTAGTTTTAATGTGCATTTCTCTGATTGTAAGTGAAGTTGTTCATTATTTCACATGCTTTCTGGCCATTTGTATGCCTTATTTTGAAAAATCTACACATGTCCTTTGCCAGCTTTTTAATGGGGTTATTTATTTTGTTGTTGTTATTGTTGAGTTATTTAAGGTTCTTGTAAATTCTGGATATCAGTTCCTTGCCAGATGTGTAGTTGGCAAATATTTTCTCCCATTTCCTAGGTTGTTTGTCCATTCTGTTGATTATTTCTATTGCTGTGTTGAAGCTTTCTAGTTTAATTAAATACCATATGTCTATTTTTGATTTTGTTGTTTGTGCTTTTGAGGTCTTAGTTATGAATTCTTCATCTAGACCTGTGTCCATCCAGAAGAGTTTTCTCTATGTTTTCTTCCAGTATTTTAATAGTTTCAGGTCTTACATTTAAATCATCTTGAGTCAATTTTTGTATATGGTGAGAGATAAGGGCCCAGTTTTATTCTTCTGCATATGGAAATCCAATTTTCCTAGCACCATTTATTGAAAAGGATGTCCTTTCCCAGTGTGCGTTTTGACAACTTTGCCAAAGATCGGTTGGCTGTAGATATGTGGCTTTTGAGTTCTCTATTCTGTTTCATTGATCTATGTGCCTATTTTATACCAGTGCCATTGTTCATATGCTTAAATGTTACCATAAACAATATGTTTTAAATTTTAATTTCCTATTTTTTATTTATAGTTCATAAAATATGCTGGTGATATTTTACATTGGTTTTATCCTGCAAGCTTGCTAAACTTAGTTATTAATTCTAGAACTAATATTTGTAGAACACATAGGTTTTCTACATTGGTGATTCTCTCATAAGAGAATAAGGAAAGTTTGACTTCTTCCTTTCCAATATGAATGTCTTTAGATTTTTTCTCTTGCCTCATTTCACTGACTAGAACATTCGGTACAAGGTTGAATAGAAATGGTGAAATGTTGTAAGGAGACACACTTGCTTTATTCCTAATCTTAAGGGAAAATAATTTAGCCTTTCACCAATAAGTATGATAGATGTTAGCTGTAAGTTTATCATAGATAACTTTTACATGTTGAGAAAATCTCCTTCTATTTTTAGTTTTGTTGAGAACTTTTTATTATAAATAGATGTATAGATGTTGGTTTTGACACATACTTTCTCTGCATAAATTGAGATGACTGTGTTTTATTAATTTGTTAATATAATGAATTACATTTAATTGATTTTGAATGTTAAACTAACCTGGCATTGCTAGACTGAACTCCATCGGACTATAACATATTGTTTTTATTAAATATTGTTTTATTTAACTTGCTAAAGTTTTGTTAAAATTGTTTGCATCCATACTCATGAAGATTACTGGTCCATAGTATTATTTTCTTGTAATATTTTTTGCAATTTTTTTCTTTTGAGACGGAGTCTCGCTCTGTCGCCCGGGCTGGAGTGCAGTGGCCAGATCTCAGCTCACTGCAAGCTCCGCCTCCCGGGTGTAGGCCATTCTCCTGCCTCAGCCTGCGGAGTAGCTGGGACTATAGGCGCCCGCCACCTCGCTCGGCTAGTTTTTTTGTATTTTTTAGTAGAGACGGGGTTTCACCGTGTTAGCCAGGATGGTCTCGATCTCCTGACCTCGTGATCCGCCCGTCTCGGCCTCCCAAAGTGCTGGGA
>NW_016809002.1:6394-7401 GCF_001698545.2 Rhinopithecus bieti
TTTTTAATAGACCCGGGGTTTCACTGTGTTAGTCAGGATGGTCTCGATTTCCTGATCTCGTGATCCACCCGCCTGGCCTCTCAAAGTGCTGGGATTACAGGGGTGAGCCACCGCTCCCTGCCAAAAAAACAGCACTTTTTGTAATGGTTTCTTTGAAATGGTGAAAGTATTTAGGCTAAGCTTTTTAATCAGTTGTAGAAGTAGGGCTAAGAAATAAACAAGAACATAGATCAGGAATAATGAGTAATCTATCAGATTGTCTCATGGATTTTTTTTTTAGTTTTACAAATAATCTTTATTGAAAATGGAAGAGTTCCAATCTCTTTACCCCAAGGATTTGCCAGCAAGTTTAGCAATTAGAACTTGATGTAATAGATGCTGTTTTAATGGATTATGGTCTATGAGTTTTCTAAATTTTGAGCAGCTATGTGAAATGAAAAAGGTTCAGTAGTGAAGCTTTTCTTCTTTGTCCTAGCAGCTGAATATTGGAATAATTTTGAGTTTACCACAGTGCTTCAGTCCCTGCTCTGCTAGCATTTGCTATTGTTCTGTCAGAATAGCTTTGAGTTCCCTTCACAAAGCTCTGTTGGGACATGTATTCAAATCATTTCTGTGCATTATAAATTACTTCACAACATCAACAAGTGGCAATGCTGTGATTCCTATTCTAGAGTAGGCATGATCTAAATTTATTGTGGAAAGGGGTCCTATGTGAACGATATATTTTGATAGGCAAAGAGAACCAATGATTAATTTTCATTGTGCCCATAATGCCCCCCCGCAACCTGCTTAAGTAACAGCTTGCTTCCTATCTTGCTAGACTTTGAGGTCTTTAGGTAAACAATCTCATGCTCTCTCACTGGAAAAGAGTCAGAGAAAAAAAAGAAAATAGAAAGAAATGATTAAAGGCACAATTTTCTGAGAAAAGTAGGAAAGTCAATACAACAGCAAGCATAGAAGACTTTCCAGGTTACAGATGAAATATTGTCCATTTAAATTTTTTTACT
>NW_016809003.1:0-3333 GCF_001698545.2 Rhinopithecus bieti
GTTTGACTTTAAAGGATCAGATTTACATAGTCATGCCTGTGATTGGGGAGGGGTATATGTATGTGTGGCTGTGTTATATTTATTCTGTTATAATTGAATTAAAAGGTCTAAAATGAAAACTTAAAATGTTTAAGTCTCTTGAAGGCAGCATGGTCATTTAGAATAAACATGAGATTTACAGTTAAACTTGGGTTTAATCTCTCCCCTGGGATCTCAAGTGTCTGTGACCTTAGGCAAGTCGTCACATTTCATTGAAAATGTAATGCTATCAATTGTAAGGTACATCACTGTTTTATGGACTATTAAGAAAAATACTCAAGATGGGGCATTTCATATACATCTGGGACACCAAAGGGTCAAAAATGAACTTGCTATGCAGAAAGGGACAGCAAAAAACCCTGCATATCTTAACCTTGGCACTTGGTGGAGGGAGGGATTTAAAAAAAAAAAAAAAAAAAGTGAAAACCTAAACCACGAGCCAGTATTTACACAGTTTTGTAGACTGAATTCAAATTATAGTTGTGATACAAAAAGCCCTTAAGTGGAAAATGTAAAGTGGTCTCAGGTTGGTAGTACCCCCAAGTGACCAACAGAAGCAAACACAATTCCTCTTTGCAAATACCTTCCATTTAGGAAAACAGTAATGTATTATTCATTGATTATAAGATAGAGTCAGATTCCAGAGATCTTAAAAAGTGAAAGTATATGTCTCAGACTGATAAAATGCCATAATTACTCTAAGTCTCTGTTACTTTTGTTTTTTGTGTGGTTTTTTTTTTTTTTTTTTTTTTCCTGAGACAGAGTCTCGCTCTGGCTCCAGGCTCCCAGGCTGGAGTGCAGTGGTGCGATCTCGGCTCCCTGCAACCTCCATCTCCCAGGTTGAAGCGACTCTCCTGCCTCAGCCTCCTGAGTAGCTGGAACTTAGGCGTGTGCCACCACGCCTGGCTAATTTTTGTATTTTAGGAGAGAGGGGTTTCACCATGTTGGCCAGGCTGGTCTTGAACTCCTGTCCTCAAGTGATCCACCTGCCTCAGCCTCCCAAAGTGCTGGGATTACAGGTGTGAGCCCCCATGCCTGGCCTCTGTTCTTTTGTATACTGTGGAAGTGGTTATGTCAAGCAGATAATGTTTTTGTGGCCTATAACCTATTTCCCAAATATGACCATAGCATAAAAATTCCACATTTTCTAGCCGGTGGCTCATTCCTGTAATCCCAGTACTTTGGGAGGCTGAGGCAGGAGGATCACCTGAGGTCCCGAGTTCGAGACCAGCCTGACCAACATGGAGAAACCCCGTCTCTACTAAAAATACAACATTAGCCGGGTGTAGTGGCACATGCCTGTAATCCCATCTACTCCGGAGGCTGAGGCTGGAGAATGGCTTGAACCTGGGAGGTGGAGGTTGCTGTGAGCTGAGATCGTGCCATTGCACTCCAGCCTGGACAACAAGAGCGAAACTCCATCTCAAAAAAAAAATTCCACATTTTCTGATTTAACATGTAATTTTATAGGTGTAGAAAGGGAAACTTTGGAAGTGGTGTCAGACTTTTGCATTTGACATTTAGCTAGCAAATTTATCTTGGATGATTGACATATTGTATTTTATTTATTTTTATTTTTTGAGACAGAGTCTTGCTCTGTTGCCCAGGCTGGAGTGCAGTGGCGCCATCTTGGCTTCCTTGGAACCTTTGCCTCCTGGGTTCAAGCTGTTCTCATGCTTCAGCCTCCCGAGTAGCTGGGACTACAGGCACATGCCAGCACACGTGGCTAATTTTTGTATTTTTAGTAGAGACATGGTTTCACCCTGTTGGCCAGGCTGATCTCAAACTCCTGGCCTCAAGTGATCCACTCTCCTCAGCCTCCCAAAGTGTTGGGATTAACAGTCGTGAGCCACTGTGCTCAGCCTGACATATTGTTTAGATTTTAGAATTGCTGCCTCTCGTGTACAAATTCCAGAGAGAAAAAATAGTAACTTGCATCTTATCTGTGGACGTAGAGCAGGAATAGATAACTTATGGTGCCTCTTGTATTTTTTAAGCTATAGCAAATGGCTTTTGAAAGTACCATATAAATTATGAAGTAAACAAATTCTAACTTGTCCTTTGATAATCAGTTTGATCCCAGTATTAATGAAATGGTTAGAAAAATGGAGAGATCATTATTTGTTAGGATACGATTCATATTGAAGATATTTCTGTTTGAAATTGCAGTGTTTTGATCTTGTAAATTGCCTTTCCTCCTCATGTAACAGAGGTGTATTATTAACAATACTCATCGTCTGGTGGAGCTATGTGTGGCCAAGTTGTCCCAAGACTGGTTTCCACTTTTAGAACTTCTTGCCATGGCCTTAAATCCTCATTGCAAATTCCATATCTACAATGGTACACGTCCATGTGAATCAGTTTCTTCAAGTGTTCAGTTGCCCGAAGATGAACTCTTTGCTCGTTCTCCAGACCCTCGATCACCAAAGGTTGTGTTGGTTTGTTATTTTCAAAATTAAATAATACAATTGTTTTGCTCTGACACAGAATCTTCAGTGATCTGTATTTAAAGTGTGACAATGAAATAACACTTTAAATGAAAATATACCCAACCAGAAGCCTTTTTCGTAGCTTTGTCGTTCTGGTTCTGTCTTTGTTTTTTCTGCATGTATAATTATCCCCATTGTCTTCTGTCTAGCCTCTTTAGAAGTAGTCATAATTTGGGTTAGTAGGAAACACTGTAGTTTTTCTTTGAAATAGAGTAGGAGATTATTTCTTTGACCAAGGACTCAAGTGTTGTTCTGTAGGGCCATGATCATTTTAAGCATTCCAAGATTTTGACTCCAAAATGAAGTATATCCTCTAAATACCTAATAATACATCATAAAATTACATAAATTGTTGATGAAATCAATATAGTAAATCTTCCAAATCTCACTTAAATATCTATATTCGGTACATAAATGTAAGTTTTCTATATTGGTGTAAACAGACTATATACTGTAAAAACTTTATCCCTAAATGCTGCTGCTTTTAATAAAAAGTAATTAAAAAATTTTAGATTTCAGGGAGACATTTTTAATATTATAGGTCTTGTACAAATTTCCCTTTTTCTATCCAGCCAGAAAAATTTTAAGTCATACATTATGCAGAACTTGGTTTATTCTACTAATAAGCTGAAGTTATCAAAAATATGTCAAACATAAGTTGAGATTTTCTGATATTTCCCAGTTCATATAGTTGCCACTAGATGGCTTATTTTTGCTTGAGTAGATCCGGTTAATATCTTAATAATGGCAATCTTCAGAATGAAAATTTTAATCTATACCTGTATTTCTTTTTAAATTTTACTTT
>NW_016809003.1:6228-8253 GCF_001698545.2 Rhinopithecus bieti
TTAGAAAACTTAACTGATGAAGAACTGAAAAAGGAAGCAAAGAATGAAGCCAAAAATGATGCTCTTTCAATGATTATTAAATCTTTGAAGAATTTAGCTTCAAGGGTTCCAGGACAAGAAGAAACTGTTAAAAACTTAGAAATATTTAGGTTAAAAATGATACTTAGGTAAGATACTTACCTCTTGAAATAATTATTTATGCCGATTTTAGAATCATACTTATCACTGAATTTTTCTTACAGATTATTGCAAATTTCTTCTTTCAATGGAAAGATGAATGCCCTGAATGAAGTTAATAAGGTGATATCTAGTGTATCATACTATACTCATCGACATGGTAATCCTGAGGAGGAAGAGTGGCTCACAGCTGAACGAATGGCAGTGAGTCTTTCGATTCTTCTTTATATGAATAAGAATCTACTTAAGACAAAAAATTAGAAAACTCTAGCTAAAAAAATTAGTAGTAGTGACATTTTAAAGTAAACTGAAATTGGGAGGTGTTTTGATTGATTTATAACTGTTAATCCTGAGAACTTTTTGAAATAACATAGTTTATTATTTGATAGTGATATGAGTAACTTGAAAACACCTTTGATAAATTTAGTGATGAATGTGGCGTTCTGAAGCAATTACTAGTTTGTTGGAGAGTGGGAAGTTGGTTGAAATGGAGTAGGTAGAGTTGATCTAGAAAATGGATTGGGTAGAATTTTATTTTGATACTAAAATTTTAGGAAACTTTATGTACCATAGATACTTTGTATGATATTGTTTTGAAATGAGTTAAGTATGCCATCTAAGTTACAGTGCCAATATTTTTTGAATGTATATTGTGTAACAGTCTTGGGAAAACATCTGTAGGAGAACTGTCCTTGCCTTCAAGGAGCCCTCACTTTAATAGGGGAGATAGTGATTAGAGTGCGTTAAAATGTATGTGGAGACTGCTTAGATATTGCCCTGTGTTAGGGGATCGGGGTAGACATTTAGTTTCATACATATGATGTACGTATCTGCCTCGTGGAAAGTCCAGCACAGAGCTATTCAGAGTGTGGTCTGAAGACTGGTGCTGGTTCTTGAACAAGTCCTAGGTAGGACAGAAAACAGCAGTAAGTGTTTAGAAACTTCAGTTGCATTTTGACATTGCGACATTTTTATTGTGTTTTACAAAAGTATCTGTGACTCTGCAGTGGCTCACGCATGTAATCCCAGTACTTTGGGAGGCCGAGGAGAGATTGCTTGAGGTCAGGAGTTCAAGACCAGCCTGGGCAACAAAGCGAGACCCTGTCTTTATATTAAAAATATTTGTGTATATATGTAGAATAACATAAAACAACTATCTGCAACAGATTAGACATTAAAAACTGGCTCTTTATCAGCTGAGACATGTACTTCTCTAGCACATTTTGGGCCTAACTACTTTTTATTCTCAGTAAGCTAAATGCTGCAAAATCATATAGTGTGGATTACTCCCTGTTTGTAGCATGAGTTAGCACGTTATTCTATTGCTGTAGATCAAATGAATGCTAGTTGAGCAAGTTAGCACAGTGTTACAGAAAAACAGACTGTGGAAGCATATGACTTGATTCATATTCCAATTCTAGCATCTGTGAGCCTGTTTACATTTTGTAATATAATAATGTATCTCTGACTAGGATTGTTTGGAAAATTAAAGAGAGAATGGATGAGCAGTAATAGTGCCTAGCACATGATAATTGTTCATAAATAAAAGTAAAAAATAGAATGCCTTTTTACCCAAGGTCAAAACATAATTCTGGGGCAAAATTGGGATAAAGAACCAAAGATCCTAAAATTGGTCCTGTACCCACCCTGCCATGGTGATTGTGTACTTAAATAATATTTTTCTGAGTAAATGCTGGAGTGTAGAATCTTTTTAATTTCAGTATTTCTAATTTATGGGAACATTTTTGTATGTGCAAAATTGTTATAAAATGTCATAATTTTCCATTAAAGCAACATATAAGTATATTTTATCAGTATTATATTTTGTAAATGTGTTTTAAATTTCCT
>NW_016809003.1:9883-14664 GCF_001698545.2 Rhinopithecus bieti
TTTGTGAGACAGAGTTTTGCTCTGTTGCCCAGGCTGGAGTGCAGTGACTCGATAACGGCTCACTGCAACCTCCGCCTTCTGGGTTCAAGTGATTCTCCTGCCTCAGCCTCCCGAGTAGGTGGGATTGTAGGCATTTGTCACCGCGCGGGCTGTGTTAGGAATTTTCTTGTTTTACATAGTTAAATGAAGGAGATAAGAGTACTTTATTAATAGTTCTCAGTAAACAGTATACACTACTTAATCTGTTACTCAGATTCTAGTGTGTTGTGATTTTGTTTTTGTTTTTCAATAGGCAGGGAAACATGAAGCCATTGTGAAGAACGTACATGATCTCCTGGCAAAATTGGCATGGGATTTTTCTCCTGAACAACTTGATCATCTTTTTGATTGTTTTAAGGTAATTGTTAACATAGCAAAATATTACCATTCTACTTCAAATATAATTGATTAATTAGATCTGTGAATTACTTTTAGCCAATAAATACTTCAATAGAAATCCCATTAAATAGTCTGTGGTGTGAAGGAATTGGCCATTGTTTTCTTTTCCAACGAGAACTTGGTGTTCATTTTCTTAATAGCCCCCATAAGGGAAACTCAGGCTATCACTTTTTACTTCTTTCCCTGGTAGTTTCTATTTTAGTTACAGATTCAAGCAAATTGTAGGACTACAGGGAAGGATGATTGGTTGCAATAAACAGTAAGATGACAGCAAGAAAATACCAATATCTTGGTATTCTGGGGTCATATGTACAAGCAAAATATGAGTTCATCAAAATGTAACTGATAAGGTAGCCCAAGAACTCGTCCTACAGTCATATCTGCATTGATGCCATCATGTTGGTTTTTGAGGCCATGTTTTGTAACATCTTTGATTAGTTGCCAGGGTTAGGTTTGTGAAAGCTCAAGTGGTTAGTGAATTTGTAGATTAAGAACATAAAGACTTTTTGGCAGTTTGCACTAAGGGGTGTTCTATTAACAACTGGCATTAGATCATTAGGTCACCAAGGTTTCTTGTTAAAAATAGCAATTATACTGACTAGTGGGAACATAAATTGCTATAGCCACTTGGGGAAATATTTGGTATTTCTGGTAAAGTTTAAGATTCTCATAACTCATCAGTTTGACTTCTGAATATACACTTGAGAAACTCATGCTTATGTACACCAGGGTACGTGTGTTCAACAACACTTGTAGCAGAATTACTTGTAATAGCGAAAAAACCTGCTTTGTAGGATAGATAAAGCATAGAATAGATAAATTATGGAATGTTCATACAGTGCAATATTTCATGGCAATGAAAGAGCAACTCAACCATATGGAGGAGTCTAATAAGCAGAAGGTTGAAGAAAGGAATAAAGCCACACAGTAATTCATACACCTTGATTACATTAATGTAAAGTTCTGAAATGGGCACAGCTGGTTTCTGGGCCGTTACTTGCCATGTATTATTTTTTATCTGGGTACTAGTTACCCAGGTGTTTACATTGTGTACCGTAATGTTGGTATATGCTCGTACTTTTCTAGATACGTATTTCACAGTAGAAGAGAAATACCATTTTTACTGGCTTCCATCACAGACATATTAAATCAGATCAGTAGGTACTGAAGCCCAAGAGTCTGTATTTTAAGCAAGTTTCACAGACAAGTCTTAGGGACATTAAAGCTTTACTTTATGGAAAAATCGCTGCTTTATGGTGCTTTATGGAGAAATCGCTGCTTTATGGAAAATTTTATTTTGAAGGGAACAAAGTATTGAGTGAATCTTTTGTGTGGTTCTTATATATTTTGTTTCTATGCATGTAAAAGTAAAACTTACATACTTTTTCCATCCATTGAAATATATCAAAGGCAGCTGAGGAAATAATAGAATTGGTCATCATGGGCACTGTAAAGATAAAGACTTCTGAAATGATATGTGACCAGTGATGCCTTTGATGAGAGAAGTAAAAAAAAAGGGGTTGTTATTGTGTCTCCTGTATCCCTCCTCTTCTCAGGATAGTCTAAATACAGTAATGGTCTTAATATAATAATAACTTCATGTTTTCTCCCCTTTGGCTTAACATATGTTTATTGAGCACTTGTCATTTCGTAACAAGCACTTTTTTCCAAGGTGTTGGTAAATCTGGCAATTCTTATGGAGTGTTGAAAGTTTCTGCTAAAGATGATTTTGAAAGGAAGCAATGAAGTCTGAGTCATCTTGTGGTTCTTTGCAGATTGCAACCAAATGATTCCAACCTTCTGGGTTAGACTTTGCTTTATGTCCTTGGCCTAGTTTTAAACATTAGTCTAGTTTTAAACATTTGAGTTCTAAGTAAGTTTCATATCTTTGCCAGCACTTGTTCTTGTCAGAGTTCTGAATTTTGACAATCGTCTTGGTGTTTGAAATGTTACCTCGTTGTGCTTTTAGTTTTATATCCCTTGATCAATGATGAGATTGAATATCTTTTGTATATTTTTTGAGCTGTTCACTTTTTTTTTTCTTTTGGTGAATGCCTGTTGAAGTCTTTTGTCTATTCCCCGCCCCAGCCCCGTGGCATTATTTGTATTTTTTTGGATTGTAGTTCTTGATATATTTTGAATGCTAATCCTTGTCAGTTCAAGAGTTACAAATAATTTCTCCCAGTTTGGTTATCTTTTTCACTCACTCGATGGTTGCATTGGTTGAACAGATGTTCTTAATTTCTCCTTTCATGTAGTTTGTATCTCTAAAAGATGAGTACATGAAGAAATTCACAATACCATTATCTACCTAAAAAACAATAATTCCTTAATATCATAGTGTTAAAACTTCCAGTTGTCTTAGATCATACGTCTTCATTGTAGAAGTGAGTTTTGATCAGGATCCTGTCCATGTGTATGTCTTTTAAGTCTCTTTGAAACTAGCTTCCTTCTTTTTTACTTTCCCTGCAATTTATTTGTTGAAGAAACTGGATCGTTTGTTGCCTTGGTGTCTGTCAATAGTTTTGATACAGAAGATTTTGTTTTTTATTTTACTAGAGCATGTCTTAAGTGGTGGTGTGCTTTTCCTTGACGAGGAATACCTAGTTGTCTCTCTTTTTGTTATGTGAGCCAGATGTTTTTAATTGTAATCTGATATTTGTCTTATATTCTTAGCCGTTGTCCTATTTCTTTTGTTATTTTGTGTAGACTGAAAGGAAATAGAAACGGGCACTCACATCATCTTTGAAGACGTACCATATTAGTAATTCCATTGAACGGATCTTCTCTCATTAATCGTTCTTTTTTTTTTTTTTTTTGAGACAGAGTCTCTGTCTGTCACGCAGGCTGGAGTGCAGTGGCACGATCCCAGCTCATTGCCTCCTGGATTCAAGCAGTTCTCCTGCCTCAGCCTCCCGAGTAGCTGGGATTACAGGCGTGTGCCACCATGCTCAGCTAATTCTGTATATTTAGTAGAGATGGGGTTTCACCGTGTTAGCCAGGCTGATCTTGAACTCCCAACCTCAGGTGATCCGCCCACCTGTGTCTCCCAAAGTGCTGGGATTATAGGCGTGAGCCACCGCGCGCAATCAGCTTAATCGTTCTTCTACTGTTTGATGTTAGGTTCATTTCAGTTTATTTTCTAATAAACACTGATTAGCAACTTAGTCCATTTTCTGCTGCTATAACAACACCACAGACTGGGTAATTTATAAAGAACAGAATTTTATTTGGCTTATGGTTCTGGAGGTTGGGAAGTACAAGAGGCATGGTGCCAGCTTAACCATGAGTTTTGGAGGGGACATTCAAACCATAGCAGTAACTTTACTCATAAAGCTTTTCCCATGTTGCTTAGCAGCATCCCTGGTCTCTACTCACTAAATGCCATTAGTACCCTGCCCTTCCACAAGCATGATAACCGTGTTGTATTACAGTACCATTTTAGAGGTTTTAAAAAAATGTATTTTAGAGTTTTAATTGGGTGTCTTCTAAATTGAAATAATGTATCATTTATTTTCATTTTTGGAATTTAACTCTACCCCATAAAAAAATACCAGGCTAACTGTATTTTCAGATCTCACTTGAATAATTCTGTGCTTAGCTACATTTCTTTTGATGAATTTGAATATATTTAACCTGGTGACAACTTATGAAGTGGTGACTAAATATGTGTTTTCATGTCACTTAATTTTTTTCCAGGCCAGTTGGACAAATGCGAGTAAAAAGCAACGTGAAAAGCTACTTGAGCTGATACGTCGTCTTGCAGAAGATGATAAAGATGGTGTGATGGCACACAAAGTGTTGAACCTTCTGTGGAATCTGGCTCACAGTGATGATGTGCCTGTAGATATCATGGACCTGGCTCTCAGTGCCCACATAAAAATACTAGATTACAGTTGCTCCCAGGTACGAGTGTACAGCTTTACTCACTTTTGTCACCTTTCCCCTTCCCCCTTCAGTTAGGATGGCTTAGTTACAGGATAGTTCTGTGTTACTCTGACATTGTTAGTTTTTAAATGATCTTCCAGAGTTGAACAAAAAAGTTCATTAGTCTGCTTTCCTTAGAATCTGTACATCAAGGTTTTGTGACTCATCTGGAAAGCATTTTAGTCTCCTTAGGAGAAAGTATAAACAGAACAGATTATACAGTGGTGGTATTACCAAGTGTATGGTTCTGAAATGCCAGTTTTGAATAGAATTCGAATATTAAAGCTGATTAGGGACTTCAGAGGGAAGAGAAATTAGGTTTTCTTTGCTCATAGGAAAGTTAAGAAAAATTAATAGAATTTCCTAACCATTAAAACATTTAGTGCCTCCACAATGAGCAAATCACACAATTTCCA
>NW_016809003.1:17016-25800 GCF_001698545.2 Rhinopithecus bieti
TTGGCTGGCAAATGCAAATTTTTCAATTAGTGGAGTGAGAAGAGGCTATATAAGAAGTGTTTGAAACAAAAGAATCCTTTATTATATCTATCTCCTTTGTTTTATTAATGAGGAAGTAAGCCACAGTTAAGTGATAAATATCAGAATCAAGATAATATTACTTTTGGGTTCTTGTGTCAGAATTATTATTATATACATACCATATTTCCAGCAAGTATGCCAAGAAGTTTCATGGCATGTCTTTAAAGTTGGATTAGACCACAAGGACATTTAAATTGATGAAAGATGGCAAGATACAGTTTCATAATTTTTAAACGTTTATTTTAGCTAAATTTCTTTTTAATATCTGTCTTTATACTATCTTAGGTGTCAAATTCTGGTTACTGAAATAGTTTGTCCTGTTTTCTGGTAATAGAGTTGGAACTGATAACATGAAAAGGAAAAATAATGTGAAGAGAAAGAGAGCAGGATGCAATAGAAGGAATATTCACAGTGGAGTCAGGATTTCTAGGTGTGAATCTTGGGTCAAACCAGTAATTTAATCTTGTAAAAATTCTGTAAAGAATCATGTTTGGCCTGGTGTGGTGGCCCACCCCTATAATCCTAGAACTTTGGGAGGCCGAGGAGGGCGGATCACCTGAGGCCAGGAGTTTGAGACCAGCCTGGCCAACATGGCGAAACCCTGTCTTTACTAAAAATACAGAAATAAGCCAGGCATGGTGGTGTGAGCCTATAGTCCCAGCTACTCGGGAGGCTGAGCCACTAGAATCGCTTGAGCCTGGGAGGCAGAGGTTGCAGTGAACTGAGATTGCACCACTGCATTCCATCTTGAGCAATAGAGTGAGACTGTCTCCAAAAAAAAAACAAAAAAAACCAAAACATGTTTTCTTTATATGTAAGATTAAATGAGTGCCAGGATCCTTTACAGCTCTACATTACTATGATTATATCTCAGACAGAAATAGAAAAGGTCATGTATGTCTTTATTTAAACAGTTGAACTTTGTCTCACTTTTTTCCCTAAGGCTAGAAAAAAATATCAAATTGGAAAAGCTATGGAGATATAAACATTGTAAGAAATTGAGACATATATCTCATTAACAGTAATATTTATTTGAGGGCGTATTTTGAGTACGTTTGGCCCATCGTACATATGCCTTTCGGCCTTTCTCAAATGAATGCATTTGGCTTTCAAAGTAGACACAGTAG
Source organism: Rhinopithecus bieti (assembly GCF_001698545.2). Taxonomy (NCBI): domain Eukaryota; kingdom Metazoa; phylum Chordata; class Mammalia; order Primates; family Cercopithecidae; genus Rhinopithecus; species Rhinopithecus bieti. The sequence goes on from NW_016809003.1 coordinate 18,225, forward strand.
TTTACATACTTTTCCAAGAACAGTGGCCTCCTCTCCCCTAAAATAGTAGTAACGGATGTGAAAGTTGATTGGTTTCAGCAAAGGTAGCAAAACAGATTAGGTTTCAATGAAGATAGCAAAACAGATTAGTCTTTGTGGTGACACCTGTGGGCAAATTTGGCTACAGAGTGTCCCAGGATGTTTTCTTAAATAGCTAATAATTAATAAAATTCTTCCTTACAACTGTAGCATAATTTTTGTGATGCTAGTCTTGCAAAAAATGTTTCTATTTTATAATTTTGGTAATAATTACATAACACAAGCACTTTGGTACTATTATAGGATAGAAAATAGTCATTGAGGTATACTCCCATTTGGTGAAGTTGGTGAATACTGATGGATGCTTTTTGTGTAAAATAAGAATAATGTAATAAATGTCTTATTTTTTGAAGAGTTTAAGTTGTGATATTTTCATTAAAAAAAGTAAATGTACAAAAGTATAATTTTTAAATTATTACATCAGTAGCTAAGAATTTAGATAGTACGAACTCTTCTGATTACAACAGAGTTTAATTGCCTAATTATATTGTTAAGTTCTTCTCGTTTCAGTCAAACTCAGCGAAGTCCCCATGTGTTTTATCGCCATGACTTAATCAATCAACTTCAACACAATCATGCCCTAGTTACTTTGGTAGCAGAAAACCTTGCAACTTACATGGAAAGCATGAGACTGTATGCTAGAGGTATGTATTGTAAGCTAAAATAAACTATGGGAAATAGCAGTGACCTTTTTTTGCATTAATTACCTTAGAAATATAAATCATGTTCCATTATGGGTTTAAGATCCACTATTACTCCCAACTCTTAGACATCCTAAACTCCAGGCCAGCAGTTTAAGGGTCTTCACTAAGTGCTTGCCTTCCCCCATTCTCTTTGTTAAATAGATTTTTCTTCCCTGCCTTGGGAGCTCTGCCTGCCTTTATTACAATTGATTACTACCTTCTTAGGAATGTACTTGACTCATTTTCAACCTTTATTTCCTTTACCACCACCTTTAGCTTTTTAAAAGGAAACTTGTTTTGTCTATGTCTGTTCTTACATTATAGTTCTTTTATAATCCCAAGCTTATGTTTTGTAAGTGCTTCGAGACTCCATGAATTTAAAAAACATAAGAGTAGAGATGGGAGGCTGGCTATAAGAATCTAGATGTTTACATTGGCATTCAAGGTGTGAAATTGTTTGAACATGTTTAGGATAAAGTTTCCTGTGATTTCAACAGATCCCGATTATAAGTGCCTGCCATATGTGGAGCCCTGTGTCAATGCTCTTTTGCCCTCTGACAGTTAGGTCAGTCTGTGTGTGCAAGAGTAGGGATGGCTTCTCAGTATATACTATTCCTCCTCTGTCTTATGACAAATTCATGCCCGTTTCCCCATCGATGCTTTGTAGTTTCAAGTTTGTTTCCAGAACAGTATATAAGAAGAAAATACTGTATTACCAGTGTTAGTGATAGAGTTAAACACACTGATTACTCAACTTACCATTCATTTAACATGTTATGTAGGATTTGCAGAAGCCCGTAGTGTGTATGTTAAAAATGAGAATATTTATAATACTCATTATTTGAGGAGTAGACTTTTGACATTATTGAATAAAATCCCCTGGTGCTTATGAATTACCAGATTTTTGCTTAATACTTATGTACATTTCCCAATGAAATTCAGATAAACATAAAAATTAAGCAACTCTTCTGATACTCCTGGTGATAGTGTTGACTCTTTGTTCTTCCATTTATCCCCTCGGGGCCAATAGATTATAGAGCTAGACAAGCAATCTAAGTGTTAGGCAGCTGATGAGCAACAGACAGTGATCTTAGCATTTCAGTCCTAGGTTCCTTCTAAGCAGTATAATAGAACGATCAAGACAATACAGCCATGTGATTTATGTTCTATACCGAAGGTACTCAAAATCAGTGATAAAGAAGAGGTTTATGTGTAGTAGGGTTTAGTATATTATGATTATAATCTCTTCCTGGTGGTACAAAGCCCTCATGGTTGCCAAGGAGGGCCTTCCCCCAGAGTAGAGCCATATAATCCATATGTGCTTTAATGCTGATTTTTATTTACTTCATTTGCATGTGGTGGTTAATTTCATTGTCAGAGGTCAGGAACCCTACTGTCTCACTAGGGTTTTTTCTGCTACATTGTAGTACAATTCTACTTGAGTTACTGCCTCATCTCAACTTCGTTGTCACAGGAATGATTACATTCTTCAGTTTTTCCTCCTTATGTTGTCTGTATATCTACAGACTGAGAGATGTGAGTCTGCATAGTCAGGTTGCCTAGGTCTGAAACATGACCCAAACATATTAGCTGTATGACTGTGGGCAGGTTATTCATGCTAGAATAATGTCTGGCACATAGTAAATTCCCCTCTGAATTTTAACATCATACCTTTTCTTTCTCCTAACCTTGGTACCTTTTCTTCTTCCAATTTATTACACTACTCTTGATTAATACTGATGAGTCTGGAGATACTTAAATATGGGGGTGGGGGGAAATAATTTTTAACACTAGTAAAATTCTTCTATTAAACTTTTTACAACGTTAAATCACTTCTGTGGTAGCATCATCCAGTAACATTTCTAAATTTGCAATTCTAAAGTAAACTATGGTTTTTGCCTCTATACTAAAAGTGATAGATGAATCCCATTAGGTATGAGGCATTAGGTTACTTGGCATAATAACATCAGGCTTCCACAGTTCACTGATATTCTCAATTTCTGATAACCATTTTACCAATGGTTTGTCCTGCCTGTCTTTTATCTTCACTAGCATCTTTAGCTTTGAGGGAAAAACATTTCCTCAGTAAGCATGATTAGCTGATTTTACCCCCTATAAACATTATTTAGATAAAAGAATGAACTTAGTAAAATTCTCTACAGTATTTACTTAGGTTCTCACTACAAGTGCTTTCATACACTAGTGCTTACTTAAATTATTCTTTAAAAGTTTTTCATATGCATACAATAAAGTATAAAGCACCTTTTAGTTTTCACTCAAGTTTTAACTCATTGGTAGAATAGTCATTCTACTGACTTCAGTACTTATTGAAAGTTTAATTTGCCATTTTTTCTTGTTTCTGGATAGAGTTGGACGACCCAACTTCACTGTAGGTCAGATTATTGCACTCTGTTTACTTAGGACTGCCACCTTCTGTTACTTCTTCCCAGTCTTTTCCATCCAACAGTAACAGTTTTTAGGAACATTTTCCACACAAAAGGATTTCTTTATGAGTGTCATTCACCAGCAGTGCTATGTTAGGATGCAGATCCTGTGCTAGATTTTCTCACTTCTGACTCATTCCTACACATGAACCATGAAGTACTGTTAGTCAGTGTGGCTTCTGTGTGGTTTAAAAATAATTAAATATTATCCATTTTGTGAACAATTTATACCTTCCTGGAGAAACAACTGTTTTCAGGCCTGGAACAGGGAAAGTACAACATGATCCTTGACCATCCTATTCCAGAAAGTAAAGTGTTCAACTTTTCTTACATGTTGACATGTCAAAAGGACACAGGAGTTGGCTTTCACTGGCCATAATTAGGTCAAAATTAGTAATGAAAATATGAAAATACTCACGTAAACAAAAATGCCAACTAACAAATGTAGAGTATATGATGAAAATAAACCCAAGGGGGTGAGGATTTTCATATCTGGAATGGCAGAGTATAAAATGTTCAGCAGGCCTTAACAAAACAACCATTTAACTGGAGATAAATATTAAAAATAGTCATTTAGAGTACCTGAAAATTGTCCTAAGGGAGTATAGCAAATGGGAAAACACTCAAGAAAATCTGTTAAATCTGCAAAACAGTAAGAGTCTGTAGCATTTGAGCCACAACTTGTTCTGTTCTCCCATGTTCAGATCCAGCTTTCTTGTGTGGAAACTCTACTCCAGGCAGGTATGACTAAGAAGCAGGGGCTCCCTCTCCCCACGGCTGCCGGTTTAGAGCTATAGTTTGACCACATGAGGTGCAGGCTACTGGCATTTCTGATCCTTTTCAGCCCTATGTGACAGAAGCTCTGTTCCAGGCAGTCATGTCCTAGAAAACTGAGACTCTCTTACCTCACTCAGTGCCTACTTGTAGGGTAAATGTTTTACTTAAGGCATGACAGACTGAGAATACTGGGGCTCTGATTATCCCCAACTTAGCTTGCTCACAGGGTGGAAATTATATGTCAGGGAGTGCAATCTGAGAAAATCATAGTTTGATCCCACACCCCCAACACCAGCACCTGCTCTTAAAGCAGGGATATCATTTTGGGAGAAGTTAGCTGCTGTCCTCCTTTTATCTCCTGAACAGTAGCATAGATGTTCTGTCCAGATGGAAAGATAAGATGTGAGGATGCTGTGCTCAGCAGTTGTGCTTGAAGAGACCAACTTTCTTTGGACCAGACCATGCCGTGCATGCCTAAGGGCATTATCACAAATGGAGATTTGGGTGATGAAGAATTAAGAAAGTGCTTGTGGCTCCCTTGTACTGGTATCAGCAAGTCACAGGATGAGCAACCAGAAGTTTAACAGAAAGATCTAGATAAAGAGATAGCCAAGACAAGCCCTCTTGTGATCACAGTCAACCCTGGGGGTCAGGAATGCTACATGTATGCATTAGGTGCACCTAAGCAGAAACCGTCAGAACTGGACATGGGACAAATTGAAAACATTCCCCGGGCTGGGCGCCGTGGCTCAAGCCTGTAATCCCAGCATTTTGGGAGGCCGAGACGGGCGGATCACAAGGTCAGGAGATCGAGACCATCCTAGCTAACATGGTGAAACCCCATCTCTACTAAAATACGAAAACTAGCCGGGCGAGGTGGCGGGCGCCTGTAGTCCCAGCTGCTCGGGAGGCTGAGGCAGTAGAATGGCGTAAACCCGGGAGGCAGAGCTTGCAGTGAGCTGAGATCCGGCCACTGCACTCTAGCCTGGGCAACAGAGTGAGACTCCGTCTCAAAAAAAAGAAAAAGAAAACATTCCCCAAGCTTCATGTCGATCCATCAGCAAAGGGTGAAAGCCTCACCGGTACAGTGGACTTAAATACAGCTCTGACCAAACAGAGCACTGGGTGAATAATAAGCTACCCTGACTCAGGGGCAACTCTTTAGGAAGCCAGATGTGAAAATTACATGTATCTCTGGCAGTCTGGAAGACTGTGTATATATCATTGCATCCTTGCAGCAAGACTGCATCCTTGTTGGAGTGATTGAGAAGGGAACATGCAAGTTACTCGTCTCCGAATGAACATAGGACAAAAACATAAACTTTTTGAGTCGTGTGATAGCAGCCTCCAAGCCACACAGACATCCAGTGGTAAAGGGTAAAAATCTACTAGTCAAGGAGGCTTAAGCACAGCGTTTGGCCAGTAAGGGGCTTATACTGACCCAGGGGCAACTCCTAGGTAGGCAGGCTAAAGGATTAAAAGAAGGAGGAAAACATCTGGACAGAGCTGTCGGAAACTGTGCACTGTGAGGGAAATAGACTATAGTCTATTTCCCATAGTCATAGCCCAGTCACTAAACAAGCAAGCAAATGGGTAGGGGAAGGGAGATCAGTATTCAGGTTGTGGTTGTATATCTAACATATCCAGATTTTGATGACAAAAATTGAGGCATGCAAACAAATGGGAAGATGTGACCTGTAGACTGACACAGAGACTGCCTTTGAAGGAGGCCACATGGAGGGCTTTGCAGACACACTTGACAGCAAAGACTTGAATTACAAATATGCTCTAGAACTGAAGAAAACTATGTCTAAAGAATTTTTTAAAGTATTAATGACAATGTCTAAATTAGAGGATAGTAAAAAGAAATTATTTTTTATTTTAAAATCATGTAGAAATTTTGTACTTGAAAAGTATAATAACCAAAATGAAATATTCGTAAGGGGGCTAAACAATAGATTTGAACTGGCAGAAGAATTAATCAGTGAACTTGAAGATAGATTAGTAGAAATTATGCAATCTGAAGAACAGGAAAAGTGAACAGAATCTCACGGAAATATTGCGTGCCATGAAGGGGACCAATATTAATTGTAATGGAAATACCAGATGAATGAGAGTGACAGAAAGAGACATAGTCACTGAAAGCATCCCAAATTTGATGAAAGACAAGAAGCTTAAAGAATTGCAAATACGGTAAATGCAGAGAGCCCCAGACTGAGACACATTGTAGTCAGAACAGTTGGAAGGTAGTAAGAGAAAAATGAGTCTTCCTGCACAAGGAAACCCCAATAAAAATTAACAGCTGACTTCTCATCAGAAACATTGAGGCCAGAAGGCAATAGGACAACATACTCAAAGTGCTGGGGTTGGGGGACAGACCTGACAACCAAGAATTTTACATTCAGCAGCACAATCTTTAAAATCTGAAGGCAAGCTAAAGATATTCCCAGATAAACAAAGACTGAGAGAACTTTTTGCTCTAAGACTTGGCTTACAAGACATCCTAAAGGAAGTAATTAGGCCCAAAACAAGTGACATCAGACAGAGTGTTCCAAATTTGCAGGAAAAAAAATACTTGAATACTATAAACCAGCGGTCCCCAACCTTTTTGGCACTAGGGACTGGTTTTGTGGAAGATACTTTTCCACGGGTGGGGTGGGTTTACCTCCTGCTGTGCCGCCCCGTTTCTAACAGGCTACAGACCTGACAGACATCTGTGGAATACTCCAACAATAGTGAAACTACTAAAACCACATATCATCTTAATAGATGCAGAAAAAGCATTTGTCCAACCTCTTTTCAATATAAAAAGGCTCAAACTAGGAATAGAAGGAAACTTCCTCTACCTGATCAAAAGTATCCCAAAAAACCCACAGCTAACATCATACTAATTAATGGTAAAAGACTGGTTGCTTTCCCCTTAGGAACAAGAATGAGACAAAAGATGTCCACTCCAATCACTTCTATTTAACGTTCTGCTTGAGGAGTTAGCCAGGGTAACTAGGCGAGAAAAAGAAGTAGACAACCCAATTAAGAAATGGATGCAAAGGATCTGAATAGAAATTTCTGCAAAGAAGGTATACAAATGACCAATGAGCACTTGAAAAGATGCTTAGTATTATTAGTTATTAGGGGAATGAAAATCAGAACCACAGTGAGATAATGCTACTTCATACCTACTAGGGTTGCAAAAAACAGCAGTAAATATTGATGAGGCTATGGAGAAATTGGAGCGTTCATATAGTCCTTGTGGGATTGTAGAGTGGCACAGCCACCTTGCAAAATGTTAATCGTAGAATTTACCATATTACCCATTCCCAGTTACATACCCAAGTGAAATGTATACATAAATCTGTACAACATGAATGAACTTTGAAAACATCATGCTAAGTGGGTAAAAGGCCATCAGAAAATAGCACATATTGCATTATTTTTTTGTTTTGTTTTTTTTTTTTTTTTTGAGATGAAGTCTCGCTGTGTCGCCCAGGCTGGAGTACAGTGGCACCAACTCGGCTCACTGCAACCTCCACCTCCTGAATTCAAGTGATTCTCGTGCCTTAATCTCCTGAGTACGTGGGATTACAGGCACATGCC
>NW_016809003.1:26205-49543 GCF_001698545.2 Rhinopithecus bieti
TTTGAGATGAAGTCTCGCTGTGTCGCCCAGGCTGGAGTACAGTGGCACCAACTCGGCTCACTGCAACCTCCACCTCCTGAATTCAAGTGATTCTCGTGCCTTAATCTCCTGAGTACGTGGGATTACAGGCACATGCCGCCATGCCTGGCTAATTTTTTTTTTTTTTTAAGTAGAAACAGGGTTTTGCCATGTTGGCCAGGCTGGTCTCAAACTCCTGACCTCAGATGATCAGCCCACCTCAGCCTCACAAAGGTGCTGGGATTACAGGCATGAGCCACTGTGCTCAGCCATGATTCCATTTTTATATGAAATGCCTCAGACTTAAGCAGCAAGAACAAGGGGAGGGGGTGATTTGTACAGGGTTTCTTCTTGGGGTGAGAAAAGTGTTGTAGACTTAGATTGTGATGGTGATTATACAACTCTACTAAAAAAATTGAATTGTATTTAAATGGATGGATTTTATGGTACTTTATGAATCAAGATTTTTTTTTAAATGAACTTTTAATATAAGTTCTAAAATGGACCCTAGAAAACTTGCTGTTTATGATGACAAGAACCAATTTATGTTAGTCTCAGCCATGATTCACCACCTCTTCCTACCTATTTTCATAGACACCTGAATAATTTAGTCTCATCTAATTCTTCCTGCTGTTTTCAGTGGGCTACTTGCCACCTAGACAATATGAGTCAAAAATGGATTATCCTCCTCATTTGACTGCTAGCTAACAAGTCCAGGTATTTGTTTTGAACTGAGTATTTACTACAAAACTACCAGTTGTGTGTGTGTGTGTGTGTGTGTATGCCTTGACAGCTTGGAAGCTTCTCTTTAGTAAGAGGGCCTCTTCATTCCTATTTAGCATAAAGGCATCTTATTTCTTGACTTTTACTGATTAGCTATCAGTTGAATGCTTCCAAAGTTCTACTCTTTGTGCAGGGTCCCAGTTCTTCATAAGTAAAGTGCTAACACCTAAACAAAAAAAGGAAAGTGGGTTGTTTGCTAAAACTAGTGGATAAAAGTTTAACAAAATAGTTACATAGTCTCAAAGTCTCTCTCCACAAATTACTTATTAATTACAAAGAGAAAAGTAGTACCTTTACAGCAGAGAAACCTGCCTCCCTTCTGTGTTACTGGCCACAATGCTTAGACTGATCTAATTATGAGGAAGTGGCGTGGAAGCCCAAATTGAGTGACATTTCAACAAAATTGGCTTCCAGTTTTCAAAAAGGTCAGAGAACACAAAGGATGATTAATTCTGCAGATTAAAAAATAAAAAGTCATGAGAACCAAATACAATCTTGGACTTTGTAGAAAAGATGTAAAAGGACATTATTGGGAAAATTGATGAAACTCGAATATGGACCATGAATTAAATCAGTGCTTCTCCGAGGGGGAGTGGAGGTGGCTATTTGACGATGTCTGGAGCTGTCTTAAACTGGGGTTGAGGGGTGAGTAGAAGCCTAGAATGTTACTAAGTAACCTATAGTATAGTCCTAGACAGAACAGTCCTGCACAATGAAGATTACCTGGCCAAACGTCAATAATGGAAACCCTGGGTTAGATGATAATAGTATTTTACTAGTGTAGTTTTCTTGTTATTTGGAAATACTCATTGATGTATTTAAGGGTAAAAAGACATACGTCCAATTCTCCAATAGTTTAGAAAGATTATGCACACACATGTATGTGTGTATTTTTTATATGTGTGGCAACTAATGAAGCAAATGGAGGAAGATGTCAACGGTGAATACAGGTAAAGAGTATAAGAGAATTCTTGCTTTTTCTTGTTTTTTGCGACGGAGTCTCGTCTGTCACCCAGGCTGGAGTGCAGTGGCACAATCTTGGCTCACTGCAACCTCCGCCTCCCGAGTTCAAGCAATTCTCCTGCCTCAGCCCCCGGAGCAGCTGGGATTACAGGCACCTGCCACCATGCCCGACTAATTTTTTTATTTTTAGTAGAGATGGGATTTCACCATGTTGGCCAAGCTGGTCTTGAACTCCTGACCTCAGATAATCCACCCACCTTGCCATCCCAAAGTGCTAGGATTACAGGTGTGAGCCACGATGCCTCGCTTTTTTAAGAAGCAAGGTCTTGATATTGCCCAGGCTGGAGTACAGTGGTACAATCATAGCTCATTGTAGCCTCGAACTCTTGGGCTCAAGCCATCCTCTCACTTCAGCCACCACACCTGGCTCTTTTTTTTTTTTTTTTTTTTTGAGACCGGATCTTGCTGTGTTCCCCAGGCTGGTCTCGAACTCCTGGCCTGAAGCAATACTACTGCCTGGGCTTCCCTAATTGCTGGAATTACAGGCATGAGCTAAAACTTGATTTTTTTTCCAGTTTCTTAAGAAAACCTCTTGAAGTAGTCCTTTAAGTCCCAATGTCTGATGAAATATATATTCATGGAAGTAGACAGTGTTTATGCCTGTTTGCATATTCCAGTATGTGTGGAATTAGAAAGTAGTTGGTCATAATATGTGGGGCTTTTTTCTTTACCAAAGCATCAAAACCAAATATGTTTCCAGACATTATGAATGTCCCATCTTTATAACACATCAAGAGTTTATTCAAAGAAGAAATATCAGTATCTTGAAGACTTTGATTACTGATTTCCAAAGGAGCTCACATAGACTCTTTAACAATAGCTTGCACATACCAAGGGTCTGGGATCTGATATGGAAATACAGCAATTAATGCTGAAGGAAAATGACACATTCTGGACATTAACATGGTAATGGTGATGATTGTATAAGTTGGTCATGTAGAGTACCATCTTGTGTTACCCTCATTTCTTAGGTGTAAATTAGTAACTATTTATTTATTTTTACATCAAAATAAATTTTTCTTCATGAAAAACACCCTTTCAGTATAACAGGTAAGAAATTGAAGAAAAAAAAAATTTTTTTTTTTTTTTTTTTTTGAAAGAGTCCCTCGCTCTGTCGCCCAGGCTGGAGTGGAATGGTGGGATCTCAGCTTACTGCAAACTCTGCCTCCCAGGGTTCACGCTATTCTCCTTCCTCAGCCTCGCCCAGTAGCTGGGACTACAGGGCACCGCCCACAACACCCGGCTGATTTTTTTGTGTTTTTAGTAGAGACCCGGGGTTTCATCGTGTTAGCCAGGATGGTCTCGATCTCCTGACTTGTGATCCACCCAGCCTCGGCCCTCTCCAAATGCGGGATAACAGGCATAGCCACCTGGCAACCCGGCCTGAAGAAAAATAATTTAGTCTTCCCTTATCCTTATATATATGAAATATATATTCCCATGTAAGTAGACAGTGTTTATGCCTGTTTGCATATTCCAGTATGTGTGGAATTTAGAAAGTAGTTGGTCGTAATAATGTGGGTTTTTTCTTTACCAAGCATCAAAACCAAATATGTTTCCAGACATTATGAATGTCCCTCTGTTTATAACACATCAAGAGTTTATAGACCACTATAGGTCGGTCTTAGGCTGCCAATCATGAATTGCTTCATTGTGTGTGAAGGTTGGCAGAAAGGGGTTGCTGAATATATTAATTTTTGATAGCACATTTAGACAGATTATTTTCTTTTGTTAATAACAGGAAAGTATTTTTTGTAGGGAAAAACAGGAGATGGATAAAAACCAACCAATTGGTAGAAATTTAGTTGCCTCTTTTTTTTTTTTTTTTTTTTTTTTTTTTTTTTTTTTTTGAGACGGAGTCTCGCTCTGTCGCCCAGGCTCACTGCAAGCTCCGCCTCCCGGGTTACGCTGTTCTCCTGCCTCAGCCCCCGAAGTATTTGGACTACAGGCGCCCGCCACTCGCCCGCAGTTTTTTGTATTTTTATAGTAGAGACGGGGTTTTCACTGTGTTTAGCCAGGATGGTCTCGATCTCCTGACCTTGTTATCCGCCCGTCTCGGCCTCCCAAAGTGCTGGGATTACAGGCTTGAGCCACCGTGCCCGGCCCAGGTTGCCTCTTAATGATAAAGGATTAATGGCATTTTAACTGATCTAATTTCTTTGGTTGAAGTCAGCAGTGATTTGGGTTATCCATGTGTATAATGCGTGATGTTTTTCTTAATTTGCAGACCATGAAGATTATGACCCACAAACTGTGAGGCTGGGAAGTAGATACAGTCATGTTCAAGAAGTTCAAGAACGGCTTAACTTCCTTCGGTTTGTTTTATACAATTAATGTTGCTCTCGTTAAGGGATACAGAATGAATAGACTATATAGCTTGGTCTTTGTTGGGTGGCCTTTTCCCAAGTCATATAAGACATTTCCCTTTATTTGTTACTAAATACTTTAAAATGATTCGCTGAGTTTTAACTTCGTTGCAGTATTTTAAGAGAACACATTTTAACCTTTAGAGTTGACTTCTGTTCTTCATACCTGTTTATGCTGGAAATAATGTTTATTTTTAAAGGACAGAGTCTCGTATTTTGATACAACCAGAAGGAGGACTATAGTGACTTAATGATATCATAGACACTAAGGAAACGGGGGCAAAAGGCTGCTAGACCAGCACCTCAAAAGAGTGGTTGGAGTCCTCTGGTGCCTTGTTTATTCTAACAGTGGCTGACAGGCAATCTAAAGTCATGTGTTGATAATATCATTTCTGATTGGCTTTAGGGAAAAGGTTTATTAAGATAAAAAGTAGTATAGGGCTGGATTTGCTCTGCAGTATTTAGCTTTTGGTGATCATACACTTACAGATGTGCAGAGTGCCTTTGTTACAAATTTTGATGGTCAGGTACGGTGGCTCACACCTGTAATCCCAACACTTGGGGAGGCCAAGGCAAGCGGATGGTTTGAGCCCAGGAGTTCAAGACCAGCCTGGGCAGCATGGTGAAATCCCATCTCTAAAAAAAATACAAAAATCAGCCAGGCATGGTGGTGTTCACTTGTAGTCCCAGGTAGGTACTCAGGAGGCTGGGGTAGGAGGATCACTTGAACCTGGGAGGCAGAGGTTGCAGTGAGCTGTGAATACACCACTGCCCTCCAGACCCTGTCTCAAAAAGAAAGTGTGTGTGTTTGGGGAGTGCGGGGGGAGTCTTGCACACAGCCAAATACAATCTGAAAAGAAATGACTTGAGATAGATTTCTGTCCCTGTGACTAGAAGACTTGTGACTAACGATTTGGTCTTTCCATTAGCGAATTCTGTGATCACCCCTGCATGCCATACTGTAAAGTACACCAAATCCCCCATTCTTTCCAGCTCATGCACAGACACAAAGTTATTACCCTCTTTCTCTTTAAAATAAGTGAGATACATGGATACTTTTTTAAAGTATTTTACTAAAACTCAAGCAAGGCCAGGCACGGTGGCTCATACCTGTAATACCAGCACTTTGGGAGGCTGAAGCGGGCAGTCATAAGGTCAGGAGTTCGAGACCAGCCTGACCAACATGGTGAAACCCCATCTCTACTAAAAATACAAAAAATTAGCCAGGCGTGGTGGCGTGCGCCTGTAAACCCAGCTACTTGGGAGGCTGAGGCAGGAGAATGGTTTGAACCCGGGAGGCAGAGGTTGCAGTGAGTCAAGATCGTGCCATTGCACTCCAGCCTGGGTGACAAGGGCGAAACTCTGTCTCAAAAATAAATAAATAATAATAATAAATAAAAAATTGGTTTCCTGAGTCCGGTTCAAATCTCTCAATACTCTTGGATACTGCAACTTCAGCCAAGTGTCAACATGAAGAGCACAGCTGTTCATAGCTTAGTAGCTGATTTGCTGAAATTATTGGCAGGCGTCACTCCCCAGTAGTTGGTATGGCCCTTTTTGGTTTGGATTGGAGGAACTGCCTACCTCTTGAGCACCTCTATCCTCTTTACCTCCAGAGGTCTTCTGTCAGTCCACTTCTTTGCATTAAGTGAGAAAACAGCCTTTAACCATATCATACACACACTCAGAGTTAATCACATTCTGAAACAATTATTCGTGGAGAGGACGCAATTCAGAAACATCCAACTATAAGATGGATACTTGACATGGTTTGCTATTTTTTTAGTTTATCATTTTGAATAAGGAATCCATACCCATGATTAAAAGATTCAAATACGATACAAGAGGATGTTATGCAAAGTTATTCTCTTTCCTACCTCTGAAACTTAAATCCCTACCCAGAGGCAACCACGCTTATCAGCTTTTTGGATAAACTTCTAGAAATAGACTATAGAGTATATAGAAGAATCAAGAGGAAAAAAGCATGAATATATATACAAATATATATAGTATATAGGATATATTTCTCTCACTGTTTTCCACAAAATGTAATTAATATATTGTTATCTACTCTATCTGCACCAAGAATATGGAAAGCAATGGGACAGAGGGAGGCTGATTAATAAGAGACCTTAATAACCTGAAAAGTCCTACACTGAGGAAGCCTGAGTGTTCTAATGACATTATCTGCAAAATAAAAGGATCTTGTCCTGTGCCTCTGGCTACACACAAATGCTCCCTGGATCATGGTTTCTGTGTCTCTGTGCGTGCATGCAAGTCACACATGTCCGCCTTACTGCGAACACAAATTGACCACACCCATCTTTGGGGATCAATGTATTCTCCATCCCACTGGCCTGGTCATTCAAGAATCCTAGATGGGGTCAGGCGCAGTGGTCCACACCTGTAATCTCAGCACTTTGGAAGGCCGAGGCGGGCAGATCACCTGAGGTCAGGAGTTTGAAACCAGACTGACCAACATGGAGAAACCCCATCTCTACCCAAAATACAAAATTAGCTGGGTATGGTGGCACATGCCCGTATTCACAGCTACTGGGGAGGCTGAGGCAGGAGAACTGCTAGAACCTGGGAGGTGGAGCCGAGATTGCATCATTGCACTCAAGCCTGGGCAACAAGAGTGAAACTCCATCTTAAAAAAAGAAAAAAAAAAAATTCCTAGATGGGGCTTCTAGTCCCTAGGCCTCTGGAAGTCCCTTGCATTGGTGACTGGCTCCCCATTTGCTTTCCTTCTGCCCAAGTCTATGCAGCAACATTTAATTTATGGGGGACTCACACTGGCCTTGGCTCAAGCCTTGAAGCCCAGTCTCCCTGGCTGCATACTTCCTCCTCCTGCACTTCTGACACCCATTATCAAGCAGCCTATGGGACCATACACTAAATCCCCCCATATTTTACAAATGGGTGAAATGGTACCTAGGCATGGACTTGGCAGAGAACCAAAAAGAATATGGATGGCAATATATGCCGGAATGAGGACTCTTGCTTCAGCTTGGGTGACCTGGGATTGGGTGACTAACGGTCACAAGATTGTATCCTGGTTCCTCTACATAGAAGATGTGTTTTCTTGGTTGGGTTTCTTATTTCTGCAGCCTCAGTTCTCAATATCTGTAAAGTATGGATAACAATACATTATAGAACAACTAGGATTATAGAAAATAGATGCAAAACACCACATAGGATATTTTATTGGATAATAATAATTTTCCAAAATTTACACTGCATTTTTTATTTCTAAAATAGGCTCACCCTCAGGTTCTGGCCTCTTCTTTATTTCTGTAAACATTATTAGCACCTACAGAGTATGCTTAGACATAGGTGATACAAANTCAGATTATCACTGCTTCATGAAGTCTATTTTATTTATTTTATTTTTTTGAGACAGAGTCTCGCTCTGTCACCAGGCCGGAGTTCAGTGGTGAGATCTCAGCTCACTGCAACCTCCGCCTCCCAGGTACAAGCGATTCTCTTGCCTCGGCCTCCTGAGTAGCTGGGACTATAGGCGCACGCCACCACGCCCAGCTAATTTTTGTGTTTTTAGTAGAGACGGGATTTCACCATGTTGGCCAGGATGGTTTCTATCTCTTGACCTCATGATCTTCCCGCCTCGGTCCCCCAAAGTGCTGGTATTACAGGTGTGAGCAACCGCGCCTGGCCCCATTTATTTTAATAACATTCTGGGGAGTTTTGTCCTGGGCTGTGTTAATTATGGATTTCTATTTATTGAACTCTGTGCTTATTTATGGAGAAAATTTTAAGTAGCTATATAATGATTTTAATTTTAGGAAAAACCTCTACCAAATTTTAAGAAATTTGGCACTGGTTTAAAGTGAATTGTTTTTTTTTCTGTGTGTTTTGTTTTTAACCACCTGGATAGAAGGACTTGCCTCCCCACATTGAGAGTTACTGCCATAGTAAGCAGTCGTTACTGATTGGCATGTGTTATATGTCCCTTAGGTTTATTAGAACAGAAAAGTGGTTTCAAGCCCTTTTGCCATTTTAAAGTTTGGAATCCGAGGAACTATTGTAGTTTCTACTCTGTCAGTACCTCTGTATGTGAGCTATAGCAACTCACTCAAGGGAGAGGAACCTGACTTTAATGCCTGCTGTGTGTAACAAGTGTTACTCCCATTTGATCAATAAGAAACCCAGGATTCCAGTGGCTTAAGGTAGCTTGTTTGAAATCTCACAGCCAGTATATGATGGAATTGCACTACTCAACTAGGTCTCTTTTACTTAAGTCTGTGCTCTTCCTATTACCCCAGTAGTTTTTCAAACTTACGTAGGAGCTTTAGGGCTTCTGAGTTAAGTTCCTTGAAGATTTCTGAACAAGCAGTAGAAAGTTTCCCGATTTTTTTCCTTTCTTTTTCCTCTCCCGGCAACTGGAGCAGCTATACTTTATATATATATATACATATATATATGTATGTATCAGATTCCAACTGGGATTTTCATTTGAAGAAGGGTTTATGCCATCTTTAGAATAAAACAAAAAAATGGAAAAGCTTTGAAAATGTAAGCAGTTTTAACTCATAAATATTGATGGATTAGTTATTTGTGAAAGTTACTTAATTGAATACCTCATTTTTCAATGATGCCATATAAGCAGGATGCTAAGTCTCTTTCTCTCCTTCCTTCCTTCCTTCCTTCCTTTTTCTTTCTTTCTTTTCTTTTTCTTTTCTTTTCTTTTCTTTTTTCTTTCTCTTTCTTTCTTTCTTTTCTTTCTTTCTCTCTCTCTCTCTCTTCATTTTTCTTTTTCTTTGTCTTTCTGTCTTTCTTTCTGACTTTCTTTCTGTCTTTCCTTCTGTCTTTCTTGACAGGGTCTCACCCAGGCTGTAGTGCAGTGGCACAGTCTTGGCTCACTGCTACCTCCACCTCCCAGGTTCAATTGATTCTCATGCCTCAGTTTCCCCAGTAGCTGGGACTACAGACATGAGCCACCACACCCAGCTAATTTTTATATTTTTAGTTGAGATGGGGTTTTGCCATGTTGACCAGGCTGGTCACGAACTCCTGACCTCAGGTGATCCGCCCACCTCAGCCTCCCAAAGTGCTGTCATTACAGGCATGAGTTACTGTGCCCAGCCAAAGTCTTTCATTTTTAACTCAAGCTACTAAACGTCCTTCTTTCCAAAAGTCTGGTTTCAAAGACTAAATGGTTAAAAGTTCAGGGAATGAATCTTTTATTCATAATTCAGCTAGCTGCATTTCAGGCACAAAGTGGGTGTTCAGTGTGTGCTTGTTGAATTAATATCTAGTGGGGATTTTTTTTAGTACCAGATAAAAGTAGAAAAATAGGCTATTTTGAAAATGAATATNCTAATGTAATTAGATAAGTGATAAAGATTTATAGAAACAGGGGGTAGAGTAGTCCTTTATGCTAAACTGTGTTTCATGTAATCTCTTATTTCCTGTCAACTAATTTGAATTTCTTCTTGAGTATCTGACTTGGTTATCAAGATACTAAATTATAGGGTTAAATAATAGTGGTCAAAGCATATTTTATTTTACAAAATGTACCTTTCATTCTTAAGCAAATTACTTTTTTCAGAGACTTTCATTTTGCATTTATTATCCTTTCTTTTGGTCTGTGCTTCTCACTTAATTTTACTTGATTATCGAAGTCAACTTACCATTAAATAATTGAATAGTGTATTTAAGATAACTGAGGATATGGTTTGAATTTAAATGCCCCAAAAAATATATGTTGAAAGGGGTGAATACTTTTATCATTTTGAAACCAGGTCGTGATTCAGAGTAATGATGATATTGCCAGCAGAGCTATAGATCTCCTCAAAGAGATATACACAAACCTTGGTCCAAGACTACAAGTCAATCAGGTGAGGATTGATGTGCATTAAAACTTCCGTATATAATTATTTCAGCCCACATTTCTTTTATACAAAAGAGAAAAAATACTATCTAAATGAATCTTCCCTTGATAATTGTCTTGAAGTGATTGGGTTATTTTTAATATAACTATTTATTACATGTTGAAATGGCAAAGAAAGTCTTTGTGAATTCATTTTGATGCTAACACCTAATCCTGAAGTTCACTTTTGGCTGATTTATATTTGTTAACTTATGTAATGCTAGCTTCCTTTTAATAAACATACATTTTATTATTATATGGATTCTCTACTTAAATATGACTTGTTGAGTACTATGATTAAATTAGCCATTGCCATCTTTAATTGGATTAATGTTTGATTTTTACGTTTTAAAGCAACTTTAACTGTGTTTATTTGGCCCGATATTTGTAGGTGGTGATCCATGAAGACTTCATTCAGTCTTGTTTTGATCGTCTGAAGGCTTCCTATGACACGTTGTGTGTTTTGGATGGTGACAAAGACAGTGTTAATTGTGCAAGACAGGAAGCTGTTCGAATGGTTCGAGTATTAACTGTTTTAAGGGAATATATAAATGAATGTGACAGTGATTATCATGAGGAAAGAACAATTCTCCCTATGTCAAGGTTTGTGAACCACTAATCTATTGGTGCTAATTCTTAATTGTTTGATGTTTTCCTAGCCATTTGGTAAAAGGAGAGCAGAAATTTTTATTGTTTGAAAATTGTTGTCTTTGCCCATTAAAAACATTTTCATTTCATATAATTTTTTTTAATAACCTCCCCCACTCTCCCATCTGGTTTTGTTTTGGTTTTTTTGGGTGAGGCATTCTTACTCAAGTTGTTTTCTAGTTTTCTTTTGTCTTTGACATTATTGCTCATTAAGTGTTGCAGTGATATTTTGCAGTTGAAGTGTTTTTGTTTATTTGTTTATTTTGAGACAAGATCTTACTCTGTCACCCAGGCTGGAATGCCGGGGTGTGATCATGGCTCACTGCAGCCTCAACCTCCTGGACTCAAGTGACCTTCCCACCTCAGCCTCCCAGGTTTTTGGGGCTATAGCACAGGCTACCACACCTGACTAATTTTTTTTGTGGAGGTGGGGTCTCACCACATTGCCCAGGCTGGTTTCAAACTCCTACGCTCAAGGAAATCCTCCTGCTTTGGCCTCCCAAAGTGCTGGGATTATAGGCGTGAGCTTCAGTGCCTGGCCTGTAAAGAACTCTTAAAAGCTGCCTTGCATGGCAGTATAACAAATATTTTCAAATGGTGTTGATAGTTTTGGGATGTTTTGTATAGTCAGTGCCATCATTTTTTTTAAAGAGTTTTATTAACCATGAAATTATATACAGTTGCTTCTTGAATATGATTTTTATTTTATATTTTACTTTAAAAAAAAAGATACTATACCAATATAAATAGCAATTTTGATACGAAGGCTTTTTTTTCCGAAAGTGCATTTGGTGCATTTTTTTTGTTGATGCTTTTAACAAAAGTAACTACCTTTTTAAATGTAAAAGGTAAAGCTCTACCATTCTTTTTTTTGAATTTTTTTTTTTTTTTTTTTGTTTTTTTTTTTTTTTTTTTTTTTTATTATACAGGAGTCTACGTTTATGTGTTGTCCAGGGCTTGGTCTTGAACCCCGTGGGCCTCTAAGGGACTTCTTTCCTTCGGCCTCCAAAGGTAGCTTAAGGATTAGCAGGCCAATGAGCCCACTGCGTCCAGGCCTAAGCCTTTTACTTTTAAAATAGTCTTAAATGGTTGGCGAGCTTTTACGGCATAGAAGATAAAGCATTAAATCTTTGTTTTAATTTTCTTTTCAGTAGACACCCTATTTTCTGCAACCGTAGATATAAGACTAACAATAATAGAATATGATTATATTTTTAAATATTATTTATATTTGTAGTTAAAAGGAGCAATATTTTTTTTTCTTTTGCATTTCACTCTTGTTGCCCAGGCTGGAGTGCAGTGGTGCGATCTCGGATCACTGCAACCTGTGCCTCCCAGGTTCAAGCGATTCTCCAGCCTCAGCCTCCCAAGTAGCTGGGATTACAGGCGCCCACCATCAAATCTGGCTTATTTTCTGTATTTTTAGTAGAGGGAGTTTCACCATGTTGGCAAGGCTGATCTCGAACTACTGACCTCAGATGATCCACCTGCCTTGGCCTCCCGAAGTGCTGGGATTACCGGCATGAGGCACCGTGCCTGACCTTATTTTCAAGATACTGAAAATAATGCAGGTTGAGTATCCCTAATCCAAGAAATCCAAAATTCATCTGGTCCCAGACATTTCATATAAGGGATTCTCAAGCTATATTAAGTATCTTTAATTCACATCCTCTTATTTAATAAGAAAATATTCAATGTTAAATCCCTAGCATTATTTTCTTAGCAACAAAATTTCAGTCTGCTGAATATGATGATGTCTTTCTTTTTCCCCCTAGAGCATTCCGTGGTAAACACCTCTCTTTTGTAGTTCGATTTCCAAACCAGGGCAGACAGGTTGATGACTTGGAGGTATGGTCTCATACAAATGATACAATTGGTTCAGTACGACGATGTATTCTCAATCGTATTAAAGCCAACGTAGCCCACACAAAAATTGAGCTCTTTGTGGGCGGTGAGCTGATAGATCCTGCAGATGATAGAAAGTTGATTGGACAATTAAACTTAAAAGATAAATCGGTATGTATGTATAGTTAACAAATTTTTCAGTAAAATCAAACCAGACTATCATTTAATCAGTAAATACTAATTGAGCATTTGTTATGTTTGGGACTCTGTGTTAGGTGTTAGAGTTACAGCATTAAAGTATAGCATGTAGTCTTTTGGATTTTTTGCTTGGTATATCACTAAGTTTTGTGTTTTGTGTAAGTATTTTTCCTTGTTTTTGATACTAACATAGTATATCATTTTCAGCTTATTACAGCCAAACTTACACAAATAAGTTCCAATATGCCTTCAAGCCCTGATAGCTCTTCTGATTCCTCCACTGGATCTCCTGGAAACCATGGTAATCATTACAGTGATGGTCCCAATCCAGAAGTGGAAAGCTGTTTGCCTGGAGTGGTAAGTAGATACAGTTTTGAACTACTGTATGTAAGGTACTATGCTAGGGTTTTTGAGAATAAAGTATATAGAGTAGTTCTTTCTTTTCTTGAGGAGCTTACAGTTTAATGAGACAAAATAGTAACTATACAGTTAACCACCAACTTCAGAATGGATCCCTCTAAAAGGTAATTGTAACACAGTTGGAATTTAAAACATTATTTCCCCATAGGTATAGTATTGTTACTTTTACATAACATGAACCAATTAGAGCTTAATTATAACACTTGGATGTATAAATTTAGAAGAATACAGTCATCCCTCATATATGTGGAGAATTGGTTCCAGGACCTCTGCGTGTACCCAAAATCTTGCAGATGACCCTATGCAACCAGTAGCCTTCCATATACTTGGGTTTTGCTTCCTGGAAATACTGAATTTTCTATTCCACATTTGGTTGGGGAAAAGTCTGCATATAAGTGGACCTGTACAGTTCAAACTTGTGTTGTTCAAGAGTCAGCTGTATCACTTTTAAAAATTTATGCCACAAAACGGGTCGTTCTTTTAGAACTATATATGAGCTGGGCATGGTGGCTCACACCTGTAATTCCAGCTACTTGGGAGGCTGTGAGGCAGGAGGATTGCTTGAGCCCAGGAGTTCTAGGCTGCAGTGAGCTGTGATTGTGCCATTATGCTCTAGCCTGGTCAACAGAGTGAGATCCCATCTCTAAAAATATAAATAAATGAAAACAAGAACTATGTAGGAAAATACCTGTAATCTTTATCAGATTGTCAGTAACATATAGCCGAAGAAACAATGACTATTCCCTTTTTAAGTTCTCTTTTCGCCCCTCCCCACAGAAATTTTGATGGTTACAATAACAGCAGCCACTCCAGTGTCAGGAGGATTTGGCTCTCTATAACAATTGGATTAAGAATTTGATAGTGGGCATGGCAGCCTTTTATTATGTCCAGAGTCTAAATTGTATATAAGAGAGAAATGCTTTAATAGAACAGGAGAGGAGCTATCACAAAAAAGTGACTGGAAGTGACTTGGATGATGTATTTAATCTGCACTATTAAGGATTTGTAAGGATTAAAAGATGGGAAAGTCAGACTATTTCGAAGAGTAGAAACGGCATAAGTAAAAGTAAAGGGATTAACACAGAGAAACTTACTTAGGGGGGCTTTTCTAATGGGAGTAAATAATTTACAGGTAATTATTTTGTGTATTTTATATTCTAGATAATGTCACTGCATCCCAGATACATCTCTTTTCTTTGGCAAGTTGCAGACTTAGGTAGCAGCCTAAATATGCCACCGCTTAGAGATGGAGCAAGAGTACTTATGAAACTTATGCCGCCAGGTAAGAATTTTTAAATGATGATCAAGTACTAGCTGGGCAATAAAGGAATATATTAGCAAATTCTATTTCTAAATGGACCGTGCTTTTTGGTATAGACTACAACAAGAGTCACAGATGACAGCCCACAAGCCACATCAAGCCCACTGCTTGTTTTTCTGCATCCCAAGAGCTATATTCTTAAGTGGCTACAAAAAAAAATCTAGAAGAAGAATATTGTGATACATGAAAATTATGTGAAGTTTAAATTTTAGTGTCCATGATCAAAACCAGGCTCATTTGTTTACATTCTGTCTACATGACTGCTTTTGTCTTAAAACAGCACAGCTCAGGAGTTGTGGCAGAGGCCATATGGCTCACAAGCCTAAACTACTTAATTTCCCTGGCCCTTTACAGAAAATGTTTGCCTATACCTGGACTATTATGTGGGTTATGTGTCATCTGCGGTATTGTTCCTTTTTTATTCCTTAGGAACAACCACTTTCAGCTTCTCGCTTTTACTTTTGTATATATATGTACCATTATGTCTGGAGTGCCCTCATAACGGCTATTTCTTTGTTACTTATAGATACATACTGATTTTCTACTGTGTAGATGAAAACTTAACTGCTACATACCCCCACATCCTCCCGGTATTTGCTTAAATCCAGATTCAGCATTTACATTTCCAAGATTGTGTGAAATGTAGTTCTCTAGATTACTGACAACTTTCATCCTGGATTTAATAATTTCCCTTTTATTTTCCTGATTGTACACCTATCACTTATTCTTTCCACATACTTTTTTTTGAGGTATTTTTTATCTGAATGTAGGCAAACTATCACATTTGATTAATGGTTTGTGTATAGAATCCTAGGTTTGAAAATATATTCCTTCTAGCTGGTGGCATTGCTGATGAGAAGACCAAAGTCCTCTTGGTTTCTGTTCCTTTGCATGTGACCTTCATTTCTGGAAGTTTTGGTTTTATCCTTAATTTTGAAATATTATGATGTGCCTTAGAGTTAGGTCTGTTTTGTGGTGCATCATCTGCGGGCCTGGAGATTTCCTCAGTTGAGAGAGATTTGTGTTCTTTGATAGTTTTCTCACCAGCATTTTGCATTTTGTGTGTCTTTGAAATATCTAAGTGTGATGGTGAATCCACTAGATCTAATTTTACCTTTTCTCTCTTCCCTTCTCTCTAATCTTATTCCACCTTTGGGGTGGCTTCTTTAACCTTTTCCAGCTCTCTTGTTGGCTTTTCCCTTCCAAATATTCTAGTGTTAAAATTTCAAGACCTTTCTGCTAGTGATCCTTTTCCATACACAGGATTTTATTTTTCACTAACACACTCTTGTGTTTCTGTTATAATATATGTGTGTTCCTTTAAAACCTAATGTTCGGCAAAATTATGCACTAAAAATAGTAGGGCTTTGGGGGAAAAAGTAGAGTTTGGGCAGATCATTCAAGCCTATACAACCTAAAAATTTTTTAAATGTATTTTTTGGAAATATTTACAATCTTACAGAAAAATTAGAAGTATAATTCAAGAACATTTGAGAGTAATTTAGTGGTTTTTGTAGTCCCATTGCCCACCAAATANCTGTTATAATATATGTGTGTTCCTTTAAAACCTAATGTTCGGCAAAATTATGCACTAAAATAGTAGGGCTTTGGGGAAAAGTAGAGTTTGGGCAGATCATTCAAGCCTATACAACCTAAAATTTTTTAAATGTATTTTTTGGAAATATTTACAATCTTACAGAAAATTAGAAGTATAATTCAAGAACATTTGAGAGTAATTTAGTGGTTTTGTAGTCCCATTGCCCACCAAATACTTTCCCTACAAACAAGGATATTTGTCTGTATAAGCAAAATTCAGCCATCTGTACCAGGAAGTTAATGTCGATTCATTACTGCCATCTACTTAGCAGACCCTATTCAGTGTTTTCAGTCATCTCCTTCACAGCAAAAAGATATAGTTCAAACTCAAATATAGTCAGCCCTCCATATCCATGGGTTCTGGATCTATGGATTCAACCAACTGTGGATCAAAAATATTTGGAGGAAAAAACATTGTTCAGAGTTCCAAAAAGCAAAACTTGAAGTTGCAACATACTGAGTACTGTGTTGAATCCACACAAATGAAGCTATGCGTAGGCATTGTATTAGGTGCTACAAGTACAGTGAGGCACCGGATAATGACGCTTTAGTCAGTGATAGACCACATATACAATGGTGGTTCTATAAAATTATAATACCATATTTTTACTGTACCCTTTCTATGTTTAAATACACAAATACCATTGTGTTACAATTGCTTACAGTATTCAGTACAGTAACATGCTTGTATGGGTTTATAGCCCAGGAGCAATAGGCAATACCATATATAACCTAGATGTGTTGTAGGCTGTATCATCCAGATTTGTTGTAAACACACTCTATGATGTTCACATAGTGATGAAATCGCTTAATGATGCATTTCTCAGAACATATCTTACGCAACATGTGAGTGTAATCCGGAGTTAATTTATACGGGAAGATGTGCATAGGTTGCATGCAAATTCTACATCATTTTATATAAGGTATTTGAGCATCCCTGGATTTTGCTATTGGGAGGGTGGATCCTGGAACCAACCCCGCACCCCCCCCACCCCCCATGGATACCAGGGAATAACTGTATTGCATTTAGTTAATATATCTCTTTAGTTTCCTTCTGAAACAGTTCCTCATACTGTTTTTGACTTTCATGACCTTGACTCTTAAGGGTTACAGGCCAGTTAATTATAGAATGTCCTTCAGTTCAGGTTTGTTTTATCATGATTAGATTCAGGTTATGCATCTTTGGCAGAAATACCACAGAAGCGATGTTCTGTTCATCTCAATGCATCTGGTCAGATAGTATGTAATTTCAGTTTTTCCCATTACTGACGATGATCACTGTGATCACTTGAGTTTCTTCCTTGCTTCCCCACTGTAAAAGTACCCTTCCCTTTGAAAGTATTATGGGCCAGGCGCGGTGACTCATGCCTATAATTCCAGCACTTTGGGAGGCTGAGGTGGGCAGATCACTTGAGGCCAGGAGTTTGAGACCAGCCTGGCCAACATGGCGAAACCCCATCTCTACTAAAAATACAAAAATTAGCCAGGCATGTTAGCGTGCATCTGTAATCCCAGCTACTCGGGGAGGCTGAGGCTGGAGAATTGCTTGGACCTGGGAGGCGGAGGTTGCAGTGAGCTGAGATCATGCCACTGTACTCCAGCCTGGGCGACAGCAAGATTCCGTCTGAAAAAAAAAAAAAGTATTTTGTGCAGAGGTACTTTGAAAATATTTATACGGTTCCTCATCAGGCTTTTTATTCATTCATTTATATCTGTATGAAATAATGGTCAAGGAGTTATAATCTGTTACTATCATTTATCTTGATGCTGAAATGATCTCTAGTTTGGCTAGTGGGAGTCCTTTCAGGCTGTTCTGTGTTACTTTAATATGTTCCCATTATTCTTTCAGCAGTTGTATGCTTTTTGGCTCAAGATGTTTCAGATTAGGTCAGGTGCAGTGGCTCATGCCTATAATCCTAACACTTTGGGAGGGTGAGGCAGGAGGATCACTGGAGCTCAGGATTCATGACCAGCCTGGGCAACATAGCCAGACCTCATCTCTATTAAAAATATAAAAAATTAGCCAGGTGTGGTGATGGGTACCTGTAGTCCTAGCTACTTGAGAGGCTGAGGTGGGAGGATCACTTGAGCCTGGGAGATGGAGACTGCATTGAGCTATATGATCATGCCACTGTACTCCAGCCTGGGCAACAGAACAAGACGTGTCTCCAAAAAAAAAAAAAAAGTTCCAGATTAACATCTTGTACCCTCTCTGCCCCAGTCCTGGAATTGGCTATTTCTCCAAGGAGGCCTGCTTGGTTTATTTTCCTGGAGAATGGTATTTAGAAACCAAGATCTGGACATTTATTGCACTCATTGCTATTGATGTATTGTTGCTCCCTGGCTCTCTAAGCAGTTAGAACTAAGGGATATATGTATGTGTATCCACATTTAAGTCTGTTACTATATATACACACACACGAATATATATATATGTGTGTATGTTTTTACAAAACCATGGGGTCACACGACTTCCTCCCATTCCAGCCTATCAGTTACATTCTAGTTTTCTCCCTTTCCGTATTTGTAATTTTTTTTTTTTTTTTTTTGAGACAGAGTCTCGCTCTGTCACCCGGGCTGGGGCTGGAGTGCAGTGGCGTGATCTTGACTCACTGCAACCTCTGCCTCCCTGGTTCAAGGGATTCTCCTGCCTCAGCCTCCCAGTAGCTGGGATTACAGGCCTGAGCCACCGCGCCTGACCAAACTCTCTTTTCTGACAGTGAAACACCTGGCTTCTGTTATCCTCTCACTTATTTTCCTATTTAATCAGTTATCTCTAGCACCCCTCACCCTTTCTTTGAATGCAGAAGGACTCTGTCTCTGAATGTTGGGTCTCCACCCTAGGGACACTCCTCACTCTGCTTGAATTGATTCTTTATGCTGAGCTCTACCTGCTTGTTGGGCTCCCTCCTCCTCCATGATCTGTAATTCCCAACATAGGACTACCTTTAAAACTTGCACATAGTTTAGTTAGAGCACTCATAAAATGATAATTAGTATCCTCAGAGATAACTTGGACAGCCCAGGCAGGTACTTCAGTGTGGCTGAAGGCTTCCTCAGGAGATAGTAAAAAGACAAAACCAATGCAAAGGAAATGCTGACTTGACAGTGCTGAGATACAGTGCAAAAGAGTGGAGCTCTGAGATAGATGGGCTACTGTTAACATAGGCACGGGGGGAGTAAAACTTGCCAAGGTCCATGAAAGTCTAGTTTAGGATTGTATCTCACAAGATGAGCCCTTGATGCAAGTATTCACTTTAAATTTTCCTTTAAAAAGAAATAGGCTTCTGCCTACACATCTACCATGCTGAGGGGGCTTTTTGCTTTGCTCATTTTTATTTTTTTGTTGAAGATTAACAGGTCTGCTGTTCTGGCTACTGTTGCCTGGGAGAAATCACATATGAACAAACTCACCTTCCGCGTTATACTGACATCATTATATTTGCCAATTAATTGTGAGCTAATTGGGGTTATAGAAACATGTGCTATAGCATAACAGACTGTAATTATTTCTCTCTAGGCTATTACTGATGGATATTATGTTTTCTTCTTTTTCCAGCATCTTCTTTTACTGTCCTTGAGTTTTTTTTTTTTTTTTTTAAACAAAACTAGCTTCGAACTGTTTACAAAGAGTACAAATAGCTCCCAAATTCAGTAATTAACAGTTTGCCGTAGTTATGGCATTCTGTGATTTTTTTTTTTTCTGACATTTGGAGAGCAAGTTGTTGGCCAGGCTGGTCTCAAACACTTGACCTCAGGTGATCTACTTGCCTCGGCCTCCCAAAGTGCTAGGATTACAGGCATGAACCACAGCACTCGGCCAAGTCATCCTTATTTCATTCTAATTGTGGTAAGGTGATATCTTATTGTGGTTTGGATTTGCATTTCCTTAATGATTTAGTTATGTTGAGTGTGCTTTCGTGTACGTGTTGGCCATTTGGATGTCTTCTTTAGAGAAATATCTATTCAAGTCTTTTGCCCATTTTAAAAATCAGATTTTTTGCTTTTTTGCTGTTGAGTTCCTTATATATTCTGGATATTAACCCCTTGTCAGATGCATAGTTTGCAGATATTTTCTCCCATTCTGTAGATTTGTCTTTTTGTGGTCTTGATTATTTTCTTTGTTGGGTAGAAGCTTTTTGGTTTAATGTAATTTCGTTTGTCTGTTTTGTGTTTGTTGCCTGTGCTTTTGAAGTCTTAGCCAAAAAGTCCTTGCCTGCACTAATGACACGAAACATTTCCCTTGTGTTTTCTTCTAGTAGTTTTATAGTTTCAGGTCTTACATTTAAATTTTAACCCCTCTTGAGTTTATTTTACATATGATGAATAATAGGAGTCTAGTTTCATTTTCTGCATATGTATATTCAGTTTTCGCAACACCATTTTTATTCAAGAGATTGCCTTTTCCCCCAATGTGTGTTCTTGGCACCTTTGTTGAAAATCAGTTGTTTCTGATTATGTGGATTTATTTCTGGGTTCTTCATTCTGTTCAATTGATCTGTGTCTATTTTTGTGTCAATACCATGCTATTTTGGTTACTGTTGCTCTGTAGTGAATTTTGAAGTCAAGTAGTGTGATGCTTTCAGCTTTGTTCTTTTTACTCAAGATTGCTTCAGCTATTTGGAGTCTTTTGTAGTTCTATATGAATTTTAGGAGTGTTTTTTGTATTTTTTTGTTTTACCTTGCAGATTCAGCTCAAAGGATGTTTTATCTATTTCTGTGAAGAATATAATTGGTATTTTAATAGAGATTGCATTCAATCTGTAGGTTGCTTTGGGTAATATGGACATTTTAACAATATTTGTTCTTCCAATCCACAAACATGGAATAGTTTTCCATTTATTTGTGTCCTGTTTTCTGTCTTTCATCAGTTTTTTTGTAGTGATCTTTCTCCTCGCTTAAATTTATTCCTAGGTATCTTGTATTTTTGCAGCTATTGTAAGTGAGATTTCTTTCTTGATTTCTCTTTCAGATAGTTTGCTGTTGGCAAATGGAAACACTACTGAGTTTTGTATATTGATTTTTATATCTTGCAGTTAACTAACACAGGTTCACGCTTGTACCAGTCCAGCTTCCTAGTCGTCTTCCGTTCCATATTTGTATCTCTACAGCAATGAGAAATCTATTTCCCCAACTTCCTAAACCTGAGGGAGTTGGAAAGGCTTCTTAATCAGTCTTCAGCCTCTGTCTTTAGGCCTTCGAATCATCTGTGCCTTCCCAAATGTTTGTTTTCATATCTTAGCTTTTCTCAGATTTAGTGGGGCACTAATTTATAGGCACCCTCTTCTCCTTGCCTTCACAACAGGCACTTCTTGATTCAGCTAAACCAACTATCTATCTTCATCTTCACTACACCTTCAGTAATTTGTTGACAGCACTTTAATGTGTTGCTTCCTCTTTTGTTTTTATGTTCTTTTGAGTTTACGTATTTTTATATTGATTAATTCTCATTTTAGTGGGGTTTGGGGATGAAGTACTGATAAATATAGTTCAGTACACCATATTTAGTTGACACATAATTTTTAAAGCTGTCTTTTGCTTTTATTACCTCCATTTTCTAAATTAAACACTTTGCTGGGCTTCTCATCTTGCTTTGCAATTATTATGGGACAGAAGCATTTCACATGAGATTCTTAGCTAAGGCTTCTCTCAAAAGATATATTGCATTCTTGTCTGTTACATCGTTTAGAATTTACATAGTTTCATTTGCTAGTATTTCAGTATTAGTCCTTGCATTGCTTTACTGCAGATTCAACCTTCACAACATACTATAAAAAAACAAACCCACCACTGAATCCTTGATCTTGTGATTGGCGCTTAATGCCACCAGATGGCGAGCATGAGCCCTTGTCAGACAGTTAAGGCAAGAAACTTGAAGTGGGTGCTTTTTTCATATTTTATATAATCAAACTAGAGTACCTAAATTTGAAACAGCCAGCTTTTGAAAAAGCTGGTAATGGTTGTATTGCAGCAGAAAATCATAGGCTTTGGACTCAAATGGGCTTGAATTCCAATCCTGCTTCTAATTGCTACTCTATGGTGTTAAACATAAGTTTCATAGTTTATTAGAGCTTCCTTATCCTTAGAACTGGGATAGTGATAGCTTTTTTGTGTAATTGCAGGGATTAGATGAAACAATGTATGGAACCTAGCCTAGCCTAGTGACTGGCACTTGGTATTCAATAAACATTAACCCACTCTCTGTCACTTCCTTTTCTTAGAGCCCCTGCTTCCTTTCTTATTCAAGAGTTTATGTGTCTAAAACTTGGTAATACAATCTTTTGTAAAAGTCTCTTGCAAGCTCTTAGCACTGATAAACTCAATTTAAACCGCACAACATCCCTGTAAGGTATAGTTAATGACTAGGAAAAAAGCTAATGATTCTATCTTTCCCCTCCATTTAAAACACATCCAAGAGTGCACAAATACTAAATGATCACCCAAATGTTACACTTCTCTTCATTCTGAATCTTTGCCTGAAGCCAAGTGCCCATGTTGTGATTTGCTGTTAAACTTAAAACTGCTGCAGTACTCTCTATATGTAATACAATCTTTTGTAAAAGTCTGTTGTAAGCTCTTAGCGCTGATAAACTCAAACCACATAACATACCTATAAAGAAATTATTAATTTTATCTGTATTTTAAAGATGGAGAAACTGAAGCACAGAGAGATTGTTAATTCACTTGGGACACATAGCTTAAATGCCATTTCTCATTTCTTTCTTTCTTTCTTTTTTTTTTTTTTAAAGAGAGAGGGCCTTACTCTGTGTCCCAGGCTAGAGTGCAGTGGCATGATCCTAGCTCACTGTAACCTCAAACTCCTGGCCTTGAGTGAGGCTCCTGCCTAGGAGTAGCTAGGACTGCAGGTGCATACCACCACACCTGGCTTTTTTTTTTTTTTATATGGAGTCTCACACTATCGCCCAGGCTGCAGTGCAGTGGCACAGTCTCTACTTACTGCAGCCTCTGCCTCCTGGATTCAAGTGATTCTCCTGCCTCAGCCTCCCGAGTAGCTGGGATTACAGATGGACGCCACCATGCCTGGCTGATTGTTGTATTTTTGATAGAGACGGGGTTTCATCATGTTGGTCAGACTGGTCTCAAACCCCTGATCTCAGGTGATCTGCTTGCCTTGGCCTCCCGAAGTGCTGGGATTATAGGCGTGAGCCACTGCGCCCAGCCCTATTTTTCTTTCTTTAAAAAAAGCTTTTACTTTAAAAAAAAAAAAAA
>NW_016809003.1:49893-50945 GCF_001698545.2 Rhinopithecus bieti
AAAAAAAAAAAAATTATGTTTTAATATTATGACAAAAGGACAAAAGCTCTGCTTATTTTGAGGTGAATGAACATAAGCACTTATCCTTTTTTAGTGTTTACTCTTTAGGGTTCATTTTCTTGGGTACCACTACATTTCTTTCAGTGAAGTAAGCCAGTTATATTGTCAGGGGGCAAACAATAAAGAGGTTGGAGGGAAGAGTTTATCATTTTTTTTCTTGTTATTTTCAGTCAGAACTACTTCCTTTTGAAATGTATTTTTTTCCATCTCCAGTGGCTGAGCGGAGGGTATCTTGATTTGAGGTCCCTGAGTAGCAGATGGTTTGTGTTGAGAGTAACTGATTAAAGAGCCCCGGGTTATTATTATTTTTTTTTTTTAAATCATTCCAGGTCTTGTCATGTCTTAGGAAGTTTGAGCCTGTAGCCCAACTGAGTGGATTGTTATTCCATATTAATATGGTCTTTGAGATAGCAAAAGTTAAATAGGTATGAACACATGAATTACATTTTCATGCTTTCTCTTTTTTTCCTCCAGATAGCACAACAATAGAAAAATTAAGAGCTATTTGTTTAGACCATGCCAAACTTGGAGAAAGCAGCCTTAGTCCATCTCTTGACTCACTTTTCTTTGGTCCTTCAGCCTCACAAGTGCTATATCTAACAGAGGTTGGTTTTTTGTTGTTGTTGTGTTGTGTTGTTTTAATTTATTCTGTGTTCTTTAAATTTGACCTTTCGTATGGTAAGGTGAATGATTTGGGTAAAATTGTAATGAAATAGTTTTGAAATGAAATATTAATTTGAAATAAATAATAGTGAGATGGTCAAGAATTTCTTGGCAGTGACAATAGTACAAATAGAAGTTTGTTTGTTTGTTTTTAATCTTTTAATACAGCCCTCTCCCCCTCTTCTCTATTTTTCCAGGTAGTCTATGCCTTGTTAATGCCTGCTGGTGCACCTCTGGCTGATGATTCCTCTGATTTTCAGTTTCACTTCTTGAAAAGTGGTGGCCTACCCCTTGTACTGAGTATGCTAACCAGAAATAACTTCCTACCA
>NW_016809003.1:51580-52788 GCF_001698545.2 Rhinopithecus bieti
TTTTTTTTTTTTTTTTTTTTTTTTTTAAGTAGTTCTTATTAGGTAAGTAAAAAGGCAGCCTCTTGTTGGGATAAAAACAGATTTTTGTCATGATCCCTGACACAGATGCTCAATGAAGTATGCAGAAAACAATTACATGTATCCACTTTCACCTTTCTTCAATATTTATTCAGAGTATGTGCCACTATGGATGCAGAGGTACATAATAACCTCTAATCTCAACGAGCTCACAGTAGGGAGCCCAGTGCAAAATTAGTAATATAGAAATATCTTAAAATAATATTGTAGAAATACTTACAGTATATATATAGGAGGGGAGTTGCAACTTGAAGGCAGTTAGAATTACCTCGCTAACAACTACTTAATGAAATTAATCTGTCACTGATTTAACAACTTGATTATACTGTTAAGTAAAAACTAGGGTACCTTTTGTACATTAGTCCTCTTACTGCTTTTTCAGTATTCCTTAATTTTTCTTTTTTTCAAAGCAAAACGTGATAACAATGGGGAATACAAGCAGGGTCTGCCCAAGGCATGTACATAAAAGACATACAATACTTTACTGAGTCTCTAGAAGGGAACCAGGCTATTTAGTTATCATTATCGCCTGCAAGTTAAGCTGAGCCCAGATTTAGAGACACGAGTTGATTGCTCTAGAATGAGGATTTGCAGACACATGCCACTACAGTGCGCAAGAAAGAGAGGAAGCCCACTTTGTTGGCAGTGCTTTTCATGTAGGTTGCCACAGGTTCTATAATGTGTATATGCAAGGAAGTCGTTCTGAGGGAGTGGGTGATGAATGAAGAACAAATGGTTAGGTCTGGTTATGTACAAATTATTTACTCCAAATAAAATGGTTAACTTTTTTCAGATCAACCAAGTTACCCATGATCAAGCAGTGGTGCTACAAAGTGCCCTTCAGAGCATTCCTAATCCATCATCCGAGTGCATGCTTAGAAATGTGTCAGTTCGTCTTGCTCAGCAGATATCTGATGAGGTTAGTTTTATCAAGACTTCTGTCACAATTTTAACTTTCCTAGGCCCACTTACTTTAATCACTGTCTCATCCTTTAGATAATGTTCCCTTAGTATCAGTTTTGTCTACTATTAATATTAGTACTTTCTGTTTTTAATCAACTATATGTATAATAAACAGCATCCTTTTAAAGTATACAGATTGGGTGATTTTTTTTTTTTTTTTTTTTTTT
>NW_016809003.1:57246-58856 GCF_001698545.2 Rhinopithecus bieti
CCTGGAGGGTAGCAAGTTTCTTATTCTATGTTGATTTAAAAAAAAAAAAAAAATTTAAATTAGGAACTTATTTCACCTCTTAGTCTAGTAACTATTAAGGGAACTTGGTTTAACAGGGTTTTTTGCCCTCTACCCTTTATGAAAATTACCCTTATATAAGTCAGAACCATTTTGCCCCTCTCTTCCCTGAAACTTGCATGCAGTGTGGTAAAGTACTGTAGAAAGCATGTTATCTCATTATGTCACCGTATTGTCTGCAATAATAAAGAGGGTGTTCTAAGTTAGGATTTTTTTGAGTTTTAAGTACCTGAGTTTTATAAATATCTGAATACCTATGTAGGTTCAAAATCCATTATCTCCCGTTTGTAAGAATTTGTCAGCAAGTCCGACTTGGATATTAATCATTGGCATTAATATTCTAAAATCTGAATCCCCAGGCCGGGCGCGGTGGCTCACGCCTGTAATCCCTGCACTTTGGGAGGCTGAGGCAGGTCAGGAGTTCTAGACCAACATGGCCAACATGGTGAAACCCCGACTCTACTAAAAATACAAAAAATTAGTTGGGCTTTGTGGTGGGCACCTGTAATCCCAGCTACTTGGGAGCCTGAGGCAGGAGAATCACTTGAACCCAGAAGGCAGAGGTTGCAGTGAGCCGAGATCACGCCATTGTACTCCAGCCTGGACAGTAAGAGTGAAATTCCATGTCCAAAAAAAAAAAAAAAAAAAATCTGAATCCCCAAATACATACTGGCCCCAGGGGTTTCAGATAAGGGATTGTGAGCTGTGTATAAGTCTGCCCCTCAGATAGAGTTTATAATCCTACAGTAACATTTAAGCATAGTTACTTACAAGGTACTTCTCACTTAATCCCTATAGCAACTCAGAAGTAGACTTTGCTGATGGAGAGGCACAAGGACTGTAGAAATTAAATGACTGATAAGGACATAATCATCACTAAATGCTAAAACTAAGACTGAAGGTTTTCTACCTCTTGAGTTCTGACATTTCTGCCACACAAATTGGGCTCTGGGTGTAATTATAATCCACCAGCAAATATGTGAATCCCTATGTATGTGCTTGGCCATTTAAACCAAAGTCAAATAAGGCAGTTCTTGCATTCAAGCAACTTTGAGACAGAAATTGGTGCCATAAAAGGTAAAATACTTTGAGAATTGGAAAGGGAATATCTTACTTTCTACCCGGAAGGAGCAAAATTGAAGGTTTTGTGCTGGATGTAGCATGTGAGCTCGTGTTTGGGTAGGATTTATATGTGCATCAAAGTAGAAGATGGTCATTGCCAATGTACTCTCTCTCCCCCCCACCCTTCTCCCAGTTATGTGGCCTTTACTTCATGTGTCTTTGGACTCCATACACTTTCCTCCTCATAATCTACCCTAATCTAAGCAGTCTGTACCCATTGCCTGGACAATCATAGTATCCTTGATCTTCCCACCTGTAGTGTTGTACTCTTCTAATCTGTTCACTACACGGCAAGCAGAGTGCTCTCTAGAAAATATGATCATGTTGCTTTCCTGCTTAAAATCTTTCCATGTCTTCCCATTATCTTTGAATTAAGTTCAGACTTTTTTTTTTTTTTTTTTTTTTTTGAG
>NW_016809004.1:0-22979 GCF_001698545.2 Rhinopithecus bieti
GTGGGCACCCCTCCCCCAGCCTCGCTGCTGCCTTGCAGTTAGATCGCAGATGGCTGTGTTAGCAATGAGGGAGGCTCTGTGGCCGTGGGACCCTCCCGGACAGGTGTGGGTATAATCTCCTGGTGTGCCCATTTGCTTAAAGCGCACTATTGGGGTGGGAATTACCCGATTTTCCAGGTGTTGTGTGACTCAGTTTGCCTGGCTAGGAAAAGGGATTCCCTTCCCTCTTGTGCTTCCCAGGGGAGGCAATGCCTCGCCCTGCTTCAGCTCTCGCTGGTCGGGCTGCAGCAGCTGACCAGCACCGATTGTCCGGCATTCCCCAGTGAGATGACCCCAGTACCTCAGTTGAAAATGCAGAAATCACCGGTCTTCTGTGTCACTTGCGCCAGGAGTTGGAGACTGGAGCTGTTCCTATTCGGTCATCTTCAATAAAATAGGTTTCTAAGGGAGGAGTTAAATAAGAAACATGAAGGAACCAGCATACAAAGTTGAAATTAATAGATTCTAGAGCAATTTGAATTTGGAGTTGAACTCCTAACTTTTTTTTTTTTTTTTTTTTTTGAGACAGCGTCTTGCTCTGTCACCCAGGCTGGGGTGCAGTGGCACAATCTTGGCTCACTGCAACCTCTCCCTCCCATGTTCAAGCAATTCTCCTGCCTTAGCCTCCTGAGTAGCTGGGATTACAGGGGCCTGCCACCACACCTGGCTAATTTTTGTATTTTTAGTATAGACGGGGTTTCACCATATTGCCCATGCTGCTCTGCAACTCCTGAACTCAGGTGATCTGCTCACCTCTGCCTCCCAAAATGCTGGGATTACAGGCGTGAGCCACTGTGCCAGGCCCCAACTCAGTATTTTGCAATGATTTCTAGTGCAAAAGTCAGAGCTGGAGCACACATACCTTAAAGTACACAAGACTCCACAGAGGACTACTTGCTAATAGTGGGTATTCCAGGATCTTGGTACCAGAAATTCCCATCAGTATACCTAGGGTTAAGCTCAGGAGTCTTCTTTTATGACACTGCATAATGTTGTATGTTGACAGTACAGAGAGGAAATAGTAGCAACAAACAACTCCGACCATCGTGGGATTACACAGTGACACTTGGTCTAAGCTGCTGAATTGTTACTCATCATTATCATCATCTTCCTTTCTAGTATTTAATGACACTGTACTTCTTAAAAAGGTGTTAACATTATTCTAAGTAAGTTAGAATAAGAAGACATTTTGTAAAGGCAAAGATTAAATAATGATTTTAACACTCTTTGAAGATTTGTTTCATATCTCAAAATAACATTGCTCTGTCAAACTTGCTAACTAAATTATCATGGATCACTTTTGCTGAGACACCTATAAATGAACTTCACTGTTTTAATAACATTCTTTATCCTGCTCTTAGAATGCATTTCTATTAAGGCATCCACTAAATTACTGCCATATTTATGTATATCTTTGCAGTACCTTTATTTTTTCTAGTGAGGTAGTTATCTGTCATATTAAAATTGTGTGAAATTAAATAAGAAATAATTTCAAATGGCTTTGGAATTCAATTGGTATACTTTGGCAAACATGAATTATTTTTCTTTCTTTTGTATGAGATGAAATCTCACTCTGTTTCCCAGGTTGGAGTGCAGTGCTACAACCTCAGCTCACTGCAACCTCTGCCTCCCAGATTCAAGCAATTTCCAGGTAACTTCTGTAGTTTTAGTAGAGATGGGGTTTCACCATGTTGGCCAGGCTGGTTATGAACTCCTGACCTCAAGTGATGTGCCCACCTCAGCTTCCCAAAGTGCTAGGATTACAGGTGTGAGCCGCCGTGTCTGGCCGAATTAATTTTCTAACAGTATGGATTAAAGATGTTTTAAAAAGTATTCTGGGCTCAAGTACTCTCCTTCTTGTCCAAGAGCCAGAATAGTAAATCGTAAAAATATCACTACCATCATGGACTTGAAGATGCAAAGTTGGTGTTCTCCATCATATCCTTATTCTTTTTGCTGTATATCTCCTGAGAAAATTAGATGAGTCCTGATGGATGAATGAATGGCTGCCTCTACTGCAGCAACTGGGAATGTGCCATCTTTACTGCAACAGATCCACACAGCCTTTGCTACTTGCTTTATGTTTCTGATATGGCTTTCTTCTCAGTACTCATCACTGAGAGTAATGTTAATCAAATATGATTTTTACATAAGAAAGCAAAACATTTCACTACAATAGGCTGAATTTAATGTGAATTACTATGAATTTAAATCAATATGATGTGATTCAAGATATCATTCAAATATGAATCAATATGAATTAAAAATTTTGATATCCCAGAGGAAATCTTGGTGGTACACTATAATGATGGCATACTGCTAAGTTGTTATGTTGAGCAGGAAGTGACAAGTTCTATGAATACCTTAGAAAGTTTGCATGGCAATGGCAAGCCATAAATCTCACTAAGATTCAGGCTCTTTAATACTAGTGAAGATTTTAGAAGTCCAAAGATCTGGGGCATTTAGAATAAACTGAGGAGGAGATGGCAAATTAAAGCCCAATGGCAGCAGTCTTAGTTTGGTAAATAAAATTCTCTTGGAACACAGTCATGCTCATTCATTAACATGTTGTCTTTTTAACATAATTAATTTGTTTTTTCCTATTAAACTTTTTTCCAACTTTTATTTTAGATTTAGGGGTACATGTGCAGGATTGTTACATGCGTATATTGTGTGATGCTGAGGTTTGGGATTCTACTAATCCTGCCACCCAGGTACTGAGCATAGTCCCCAATCTTTAGTTTTTAAACCCTTACCTCTTTCCTCCCTGTCCTCTCTAGTAGTCCCCAGTGTCTACAGTTGCCATCTTTAAGTCCATGTGTAACCAGTATTTAGCTCTGACTTATAAGTGAGAACATGTGTCATTTGGTTTTCTGTTCTTATGTTAATTCATCTAGAATAATGGCCTCTAGCTGTACCCATGTTGCTGCAAAGAAACATGATTTCATTCTTTTTTATAGCTGCATAGTATTTCATGGTGTATATGTGCCATATTTTCCTTATCTAATAGACCTTTGATGGACACTTAGGTTGATCTGATGCCTTTGCTATTGTGAATAATACTGTGATGAACGTATGAGTGCATGTGTCTTTTGGTAGAACAGTTTATTATCTTTTGGATATATACCTAGTATGGGGATTGCTGGGTCAAATGATCGGTCTGTTTTATGTTCTTTGAGAATCTCCAAATTGTTTTCCACAGTGGTTGAACTAATTTACGTTCTTACTAACAGTGTATAAGCATTCCCTTTGCTCCACAGTCTCACTAGCATCTGCTGTTTCTTTGACTTTTTAGTAATAGCCATACTGACTGGGGTGAGATGGTATCTCATTGTGGTTTTGATTTGCATTTCTCTGATCATTAGTGATGGGGAGAATTTTTTCATGTTTGTTGGACACTAGTATGTCTTCTTTTGAGAAGTGTTCATGTCTTTTGCTCACTTTTTTGTGGCAAGGGGGACAGAGTCTTGCTCTGTCACCCAGGTTGGAGTGTAGTGCATGATCTCAGCTCATTGCAAACTCCGCCTTCCTGGTTCAAGTGATTCTCTTGTCTCAGCCTCCTGAGTAGCTGGGATTACAGGAGCCTGCCACCACGCTTGGCTAATTTTTGTATTTTTAGTAGAGATGCAGTTTCACCATGTTGGCCGGGTTGATATCGAACTCCCGACCTCAAGTGATCTGCCTGCCTCAGCCTGCCAAAGTGCTGGGATTACAGTCATGAGCCACTGCACCTGGTCTTTTGCTCACTTTTTAGTGGGGTTGGTTTTTGCTTGTTGAATTGTTTAAGTTTCTTATTTAGATCTTTGTTGGATGCATAGTTTGTGGCTATGATGCTTTCTTCTATTCTAGAGGTTGTTTATTCTGTTTATAGTTTTTTGTTGTTGTTGTTCTACTGTGTGGAAGCTCTTTAGTTTAATTAAGTCCCACTTGTCAATTGTTGTTTTTGTTGCAACTGGTTTTTAAGACTTAGTCATAAATTCTTTATCAAGGTCAGTATCCAGAATGGTGTTTCATAAGCTTTCTTCTAGGATTCTTATAGTTTGAGGTCTTACATTTAAGTCTTTTTTCCACCTAGAGTTGACTTTTCTGTTAGTTAAAGGTAAGGATCCAGTTTCTTTCTTCTGCATATGGCTAGCCAGCTATCTTAGAACCATTTATTGACTGGGAATCCTTTTCCCATTGCTTGTTTTTGTTGACTTTGTCAAAGATCAGATAGCTGTAGGTGTGTGACATTATTTCTGGGTTTTGCTATTCTGTTCCTTTGGTCTATGTGTTGTTTTTTGTACCACTACCATGCTGTTTGGGTTACTGTAGCCTTTTAGTATAGTTTGAAATCAGGTAATGTGATGTCTCCAGCTATGTTCTTTTGGCTTAGGATTGCTTTCCTTCTTTGGGCTCTTTTTTGGTTCCACGTGCAGTTTAGAATTTTTTTTTTTTTCTAATTCTGTGAAAAATGATGTTGATAGTTTGGTAGGAATAGCATTTAATCTTTAAATTGCTTTAGGCAGTATGGCCATTTTAATGATACCGATTCTCCCAATCCATGAGCATTAGAATGTTTCTCCATTTGTTTGTGCCATCTATTATTTCTTTCAGCAGTGTTTTTTATTTATCCTTGTAGAGATCTTTTACCTCTTTTGTTAGATACATCCCTAAGTATTATATTTCATTTTATTTTGTGGCTTTTGTAAGTGGGATTGTGTTCTTGATTTGACTTGCAGCCTGAATGTTACTGGCGTATAGAAATGCCACTGATTTTTGTACATTGCTTTTGTATCCTGCAACTTTATTGAAGTCATTTATCAGTTTCAGGAGGCTTTTGGCAGAATCTTTAGAGTTTTCTAAGTATAGAATCACATCAATGAAGAGAGAGTGTTTGACTTCTTTTCTATGTGGGTGCCTTTTTCCCAATAGAAGGAAGTGGGAAATAGTGACCAAAGTTGTGAAAATCTACTTTCTTAGAACTCTGGAAATTCACCAAAGGCTTGCAACATTCTGAGGACCAAAAAGGCAAGAAAAACAGCTGAGTATTGGTAGGAAGAGCAACCACTGAAGCATTTTAAACTTGCTCTATTTTGATCTCTCCTCTCAGCTCCATGGCAGCCTTGAAAACCAGTTGCCTTAGAAGCATGGTGATGTGAAAACCAGCAGCCTAGTAGCCACTGGAAAGAGTGGAATAGGTCTGTAGTTTCTGATAAAGTCCCATCTCCAGAAAGATGTATATATGTGATATGAGAGCTCTCCAGAAAAGTCCCATTCACCAACTGTCTATAGTTTACCTGACACAACTCAGTCAATGAGTTTTTTTTTTTTTTTTTAGACAAAATGTCACTCTAGTCACCCAGGCTGGAGTACAATTGCATGATCGCGGCTCACTGCAACCTCCACCTCCCAAGTTCAAGTGATTCTTGTGTCTCAGCCTCCTGAGTAGCTAGGATTACAGGTGTGTGCCACCACGCCTGGCTAATTTTTGTATTTTTAGTAGAGACAGGGTTTCATCATGTTGGCCGGGCTGGTCTCCAACTCCTGAACTCAAGTGATCTACCTGCCTTGGCCTCCCAAAGTTCTGGGATTATAAGTGTGAGCCACCGCACCTGGCTGAGAAAGTCTTATCCTCTGAGTCTTTGTTGAAAATTATTGGTGAGCCAGGCTCAGTGGCTCATGTCTGTAATCCTAGGACTTTGGGAAGCAAAGGCAGGCAGATCAGCTCTGTAGTGGTGGTGCTACCAGCTGGGTAAAACAAAAGTCTTGAAAAAAAAAACTTAATTCAAAAATAAGTTAAATGAGATATACTTAGGGTCTTTGAAAAGTTCTGATCTAATATAACTCTGGAGATCTATAAGACCACCCATATGTGCATATTAGCATGCACAAGAAATACCTTAATCTCTCACCAATGAGTGGACTTGAGGCTCCATGAAGGCAGAAAGTGAATGTCCAGGAAGAATTGTAAACTGCTGAAATACTGAAGATGTGAACCAACAGATACACAGAACCCACTGGTGAAGGATAATGTACTTGCTGGAAGGCATTTGACAAAATCTCTGTTCAATCATTAGCTGACTAGTAACCTAAATGAGAAGAGACATCAGAGGCAGCAGTTGAAAAAAGAGAAATACTTTAT
Organism: Rhinopithecus bieti; assembly: GCF_001698545.2. Classification (NCBI taxonomy): domain Eukaryota; kingdom Metazoa; phylum Chordata; class Mammalia; order Primates; family Cercopithecidae; genus Rhinopithecus; species Rhinopithecus bieti. The sequence continues at coordinate 6,164 of NW_016809004.1, forward strand.
AGAATGAGTCTTCAAAAGTCATTAAAACCCAAACAGGAACAAAACCAATTCTTAGGAAAGAGGAACATCTGATTTTCAGAATTGCCACATTATATTTTTTACAATCTTCAGGAAAAAAATATAACACATGCAAAGAAACAAGAAAGTATTGTCCATACACAGAATAAAAGCGGTCAATACACTGTTTTTGAGGATAGTTGTACTCACTAGACAAATACTCTAAATCATCTATTCTAAATCTATTAAATAACAAAAAGAAACCTTGTACAAAATAGTAAATGAAAACATTAGTGCAATGTCTCAACAAAAAGATGTTATAAATAAATAGAAATTATAAAAAAGAACTAAATAGAAATTTTGGGGTTACAAAGTACAATAACTGAAATTAAAAAGAAGTTATCTAGATGTGCTCAATAGCAGATATAAGTAGACAGAAAAAAGAATCAGTGAACCTGAAGATAAGACAATTGGGATTATTCATTCTAAGATGGAGAAAGAAGAGAGAATTAAAAAGCAAACAAAGACTCAAAGAAATGCCAGGCATTATCACATGTACCAACAAACATGTAATGGGGGTATCAAAGGAAGAAAAGTGACAAAGAGGGGAAGAAAGAATATTTCAATAAATGATAGCCACAGACTTTCTGTATTTGGCCAAAACATTACACCTCCAAGACACAATGAATTCCAACTATAATAATGCCCCCAAATTTAGCATAAACGCTTTAGAGTCTTTTTTTTTTTTTTTTTTTTTTTTTGAGATGGGGTTGCATTTTGTCACCCAGCCTGGAGTACAGTAGTGTGATCATAGCTCACTGCTGCCTCAAATTTCTGGGATCAAGGGATCCTCCTGCCTCATCCTCCCAAGTAACTGGCACCACAGATGTGCACCACACCTGGCTAATTTTTTAATTGTTTTGTAGAGATGGGGGGTCTCATCATCTTGCCCAGACTGATCTTGAGCCCTTGGACTCAAGCAATCCTCTGACCTCAGCCTCCCAAAGTGCTGGGATTACAGGTGTGTGCCACTGCACTCGGCCCAAACTTCTAGAAAGCCAAACACACGGACAGATTCGTGAAGGCATCGACAGAAAAGTGACTCATCAGACAAGAGATTCTCAATAAAACTAATAGCTGACTACTCATCATAAACCATGGAGCTCAGAAAGCAGTGGGATGATATACTCAAAATGTTGAAAAAGATTTGTAAACCAAGAATAGTTCAACCATCCCTCAAAAATGAAGAATACATTAAAACATTTCCAGGAAGCAAAGCAACCTGGAGCCAACAGGCCTTCCTTACGGGGTATAATATAGGGAGTCTTTCAGGCTGAATGGAAGAACAGTAGACAGTGCTGTAGACTCCAAATCACAGGAAGAATAAAGAACACCAGTAAAGGTAACTACACATTTTTTTTTTTTTTTTTGGAACATGTCCAATCTAAAAGATATTTGCATAAAGCAATAATTAAGAAGCTATGTTGATGGACTTACAATATAAAACAATCAAACTTTTATGACAATAATAGCATAAAGCAGAGAATAGGAAACAACTATATTAGACCAAAGTTTTGTATATTTTGAAATTTAGTATCTAAAATAAAATTTGGGCTGGGCGCGGTGGCTCATGCCTATAATCCCAGCACTTTGGGAGGCCGAGGAGGGCGGATCACGAGGTTAGGAGATCAGGACCATTCTGGCTAACACGGTGAAACCCCGTCTCCACTAAAAATACAAAATATTAGCCGTGCGTGGTAGCGGGCGACTATAGTCCCAGCTACCCCGGAAGCTGAGGCAGGAGAATCGTGTGAACCCAGGAGGCGGAGCTTGCGGTGAGCGGAGATCGCGCCACTACACTCCAGCCTGGTTGACAGAGAGAGACTCAGTTTAATAAATAAATAAATAGTCTGATGGGCTTCCCTTTGTGGGTAACCCGACCTTTCTCTCTGGCTGCCCTTAAGATTTTTAGATTCATTTCAACTTTGGTGAATCTGGCAATGATGTGTCTTGGAGTTGCTCTTCTGGAGGAGTATCTTTGTGGCGTTCTCTGTATTTCCTGAATTTGAATGTTGTCCTGCCCTACTAGGTTGGGGAAGTTCTCCTGGATGATATCCTGAAGAGTGTTTTCCAACTTGGTTCCATTTTCCCCCTCACTTTCAGGCACCCCAATCAGACGTAGATGTAAGGATGATTTACTGTGAAACTCCCCCAATCCAGCTTTTTCAGCTAGAACATAGAAACAAAAAATGACAATAAAATCTGTCTTTCTTACTATAAAGGACAAGATATTAAGATCTAAATTAAATCAAACTACACCATGCCTATGAAAATGGAGGTAAGCCAATTTCCATTTTCACGCCTCGGTTTTCTAATCTATCAACTGGTTAAAACTGCCTTATTTTAGAGAGGTGTGGTGTGGAATAACTTTTTTAATATGAAATTCTTTGGAAAGTAATGAAAACCTTTATGATGTTATAATTATGTTAATTACTTTCATTATCATTTAAACATAAGATATCATGTAGTAGTTTAAGAAGAAAAACAATACCTTTTCTCCATATATTTTATTTTTAAGTTATCTTCCTTCAAACTGCATCTTATACAATTAGGTTTTTTAGAAGCCTGAAAAATTACTTGTTACAAGAGGGAACATTTGCATCCAAAGGAAATTCTGTCGTTACTTAATCATTCCAACCACCTATCTTTGAGGATTAAATTTGGAGGAGACAACACTATCCAGGGAAGTTATCAAGAACGTTTTCAGTCAGCATCATTTTGGCTCTGAGGGTGGTAGGACCAGCAATGCCTCATCCACGAAGCAGTAGCACAGATGGGAAGCATGAAGATCTGGCTGCACGAAAAGTGAAATCACTCTAGCGTACAAAATGCGTTACAGTTTTATAAATATATTTTGCTGTTTTATATATGTAATTAAATACAGGCCACATCCACAAGTTTCAACTTTGAAATTTACAAGGAATAGGACACTTGACGCTTAGAATGAAAAGTTCATAGGTTTTGGCTAAAAGCCAGGTAATTTTTCTGTGGCATGGCAAGGGGGCAATTACTAAATTCAGTCTGTCTAGCCTCCAGTCCAAATACTTTTGTTATTGAAAGCGTGCAGATGTGATGCCTGATCACAGCTATTACCTCTTGAGTATTGACTGAATTTCGCTCTGTGGTATGAAATGCAAATCTTCACAATGTTAACCTTACTCATAGAAATTCAGACTCAGTTTTGTTAGTGGACGCTAACAAACAAAGCCAAGTGAAACTAGCTAGAAGTAGCAAAGACTAACAAGTTTGGTTTAAATAATGAAATAAAGCTCAATATTGAATTTGTTTTTTGCCTCCCCAAATGTAACTGTACAATTTTATATATATTCACAGGAAAAGTTTATTCTACTGGATATGAAAATGGTACCAACAATGTTATATGGGTTAACAAAATCTGAGTTCTAGGCAACCGTGTGACAGACACCATTGGTTGGCAATCTAACAGTCATTTCTCCCTTTCTTCCTTGCTAAGAGGATCCCAATTACTCCAACCTCCTTTGGGTGACCACATCCTTCAGGGAGGCTGGGTTATTCCAAAGAGTCTTGAGTATTCTTACCAAGGTGGTTTTATTCTCCTAGGCTAATAAATTGCTCTAGGCTTAGACTCATGACCCAATTTTTGCCAATAAGATATTAAGTACAGTCTGTTTGGGGACTTGTAGAAACGTCTTCCCATTCTAAATAAAGGAAAAGAAAACTGGATGCCCCCATTTTCTAATTGGTCACCACTGTCTGGGCTGCTGCTTTGAACTGTTTTCAACTTGGTAGCTCACATAAGAGGACAAGCCAACATGCTAAGAAGGGTAGAGAGGAATAATTGAAAGAGAGTTAAGCCTAAGAGCTAAGTCTATGATTCAAGTCACTGAACTGTTGGATTAACTAACTTTGGAAGCTATCTCTAAACTTATTATAGGATGAGATAATAAATGTTCTTGCAGGTTATGCCACTTTTTGTGTTGTTGTTTTTCTGTAACTTGCTGTCAAAAGCATCCTGTTATATGCTTCCACCCTCAAATTTAAAATTCCACTTCTGCCATAAGCCCACTGCTGATAAATAATGCAGTCACCCATACTAATGGCTCCCTCCCTCTGTGTTATATGATTGGAAGGAAAATTGGGTGTAGGAGATATAGTTCTTTCAGCAATTTTACCTTATCTGCTAAACAAAAAGTGGTGCTGACTTTATTGAGCTTTCAGGAAAGACAAATGGTATTAGACAGAGTTTGACCTTAACACATAAGTTCTGCATACTGACCCTTTCCTATAGTCATAACACATATTATCATATTCAAGGTTCGGAAAGGTTTGCAGCAATAAGATTTAACTTTATTGTACTTATCAGGGTTTGTTTCCCAAACATATTTAGACAAAGAACTTTTTTTTTTTCACATAAAACTTTGATCAAGCAGAATAAATGCCCCTCAAAACACATTTTGAGAAGCATTACTTTACAATAAGAATTTTTACTTAAGTACATTGGGACAAAACGTATTGAAGAAACTTCACCATTTAAGCTTGACTGCTTGTAGAAAAATGTTTTAAAATGAGAACAGTTACCAACTGTTGAATGCTTACTTCGAACTGGGCACTGTCATAACCTCTTCAACTTACCAAGTGCAGATACTGTTAGGAACCTCATTCAACATGTGAGGAAAATGATGCACATGGAGAAAGGCCCTATTACTCCAGATATAAACTGCTCACATTGTCCATATTTGCAAGAAGGAAGAGCTTTATCTTAAACTTCAAACTAACATCCAAATCCTATTGCTAGACATGTATTCTTCACACTGATTTAAGTTGGCCATGAGTAACTTGGCAAACCCTATCAGATGACTATGCATGGGAATTCAGTCTCAACTGTCATCTTAAAACCTGGGCTTCAGGATGTGGCCATTTCGGTATGATTTGGAGACATTTCTAATTAAAGACACAGTTGGACTGAATTTAATCCTAGCACAAACAGCTACCACCCTCCTCTTGTAGCATTTGCATTTTTAGAAATCCTCTGGGTTTTAATTTTTTTAAGGCCCATAAGACTTCAGTAGCTCTTTCACATATAAAAGATAGCTGATGTTTAAAATGTTTCTCAGCATGTCAGTACAACCATAAGTTCCCTGAAGATAGGGAATGTATTCCAAAATGCTGAGTACATAGTGGGCATAAAAATGACACTGGGGCCTATCATGGGGAGGGGGGAGGAGGGAGGGATTGCATTGGGGAGTTATACATGATATAAATGATGAATTGATGGGTGCTGATGAGTTGATGGGTGCAGCACACCAACATGGCATAAGTATACATATGTAACAAACCTGCACGTTATGCACATGTACCCTAGAACTTAAAGTATAATAAAAAAAAAAATAAATAAATAAATAAATAAATAAATAAATAAATAAAATAAAATTTAGTATTCTAAGCCAGAATGTTTTCTGTTAAGATGTTATGTGTAATCATCAGGACTATAAATAGGAAAACAACACACAAATAAAGAGTAAAAGACATAACAAGGGAATTAAAATTTAGACCAGCAAATATCTATTTAATGCAAAAGATTTAGTAATTGTATAAGAGAAGGAAACAAAGGCTTGAGACACTTAGAAAACCAACAACGAAATGGCTAACAGAAGTCCACTCTATCGGTAATTACATTGTATGTGAATGTGTTAAACACTTCACAAAAGGACTGAAAATAACAAAATTGACTAAAAACAAAATATATGATTTCACTGTATGCTTTCCAGAGAAACACCTGATAGATTCAAATACATGAGCAGGTTCAAAGTGAAAGGATGAAAAACGATACACCATGCAAATTACAATGATAACAACAAGAAAAGCTGGAAGGCCTCTACTAATATGTCACAACATACACATTAGGACAAAAAATTTTACTGGAGATAAAAAGGACACTTTCCAATGAGAAACTGATTAATCTATTAGGAAGCACATCAATTATAATAGCATATGGAACTAACCACAAACAATAAAATACATCAAATACAATCTGACTGAATTGAAAGGAGAAATATATAATTCAACAGCAGTTAGAGATGTCATTACCCCACTTGAATAAAGATGCAGCAACTAGACAGAAGAGGCACAAAGAAATAGAACAGATAAAAAAGACTAAATCATGCAAACCTAATAAAAATAACTTCACCTTGCAAAGACAGGATGCATATTCTTTAACTTTCACAGGAAACATTATTCAGGATAAATCATGTATTAGGCTATAAAGTAAATTTCAATGCATGTAAACAGATTAAAATTATACAAAGTATGTTGTCAGGCCAAAATACAATCAAAGTAAAAATTAATAAAAAAGGCAATTTGCAAAACTTACAAGTGTGTGGAAATTGAATACTATACTCCTAAATGAGTGGATTAAATGCAAAGTCTTCAGGGATATTGCAAATACTTTGAGATGATAGAAAAAGAAAACACAATATTGAAACATACAGAATGCAATAAAGCAGTGCTTAGAGAAAAAACTATAGCTGTGAATGCTTACATTATAAAAGGAGAAAATCTCAAATTGATAGCTCAACTTTCCATCTTAAGAAACTAGAAAAGCAGAGAAAATTTAATGAAAATTAAGTTGAAGCAATAATGTAATTAAATTAGAACAAAAACAAAGTAAATGAATAAACACAGAAATGAAATCAAGTTTTGTTCTTTAAAAGATAAACAAAATGATAAACTTTTATTTATCTTGGTAAAAAAAAGATATGCATCTCTCATATTACTAAAATAGAGATGAAAATGGTGACATTCCACTGACTGTATGGAACTTTTTTTAAAAAAGGATTGTAATCAACACTAAAAAACTTTGAATCAAACTAACTTGATAACTTAGATAACTTTTATATTCCTAATTTCTAGGAATATAAAAACTACCAAAACTGACTCAGCTAAAAGTGTATAAAATCTGACTAGATTTATAACATGTAGTGATGTTAAATGAGTAATTACAAAAATTTCTCAGACACACAAAATGCAGGTTCAAGAGGTTCTATTGCAAATCCTACCAAACAAATAAACAACAATTAACTCCAGTTCTTCACAAACACTTCCAAAAAACAAAAAGGCTATGGTCACCAAAATGGCATGGTACTGGTTGGTACCAAAGCAGACACACAGACCAATGGAACAGAACAGAGACCTCAGAAATAACACTACACATCTACAACCATCTGATCTTCTACAAACTTGACAAAGGCAAGTAATGGGGAAAGGATCTCCTATTCAATAAATAGTACTGGGAAAAATGGCTAGCCGTATGCAGAAAACTGAAACTGGACCCTTTCCTTAACACTTTATACAAAAATTAACTCAAGACGGATTAACGAATTAAATGTAAAACCCAAAACCATCAAAACCCTAGAAGAAAACTTAGGCAATACCATTCAGGACATAGGCATGGGCAAAGAATTCATAATGAAAACACCAAGAGCAATTGCAACAAAAGCCAAAATTGACAAATGGGATCTAATTAAACTAAAGAGCTTCTGCACAGCAAAAGAAACTATCATCAGAGTGAACAGGCAACCTATAGAATGGGAGAAAAGTTTTGAAATCTATCGATCTGACAAAGATCTAATATCCAGAATTGACAACAAATTTAAAAGAAAAAAACAAACAACCGCATCAAAAATTGGGCAAAGGATATAAACAGACACTTCTCAAAGGAACATTTTAATAAATCTGTCAAAAACTTAGTAGAACTAAAAAGTGAGTTTATCAAGGTCCCAGGTTATAAGGTCCTTATGCAAAATCAGCTATATCAACTACATTAGACAAATCAGATAGAAAAAAAATCTCAAGCAAAACATATAAATTGGAATAAAAATGCAATTTCATTTATAATACTATCTCTGGTAATAAAATATCTAGAAATAAATGTTTAAAAATATGTGCAAAACCTGTACACTGAAAACTACAAAACTTTTTTGTAAAAAAATTAAAAGCCTATGTGACTCGAGAAAATATTCGTAAGTTGAAACATGCAATATTTTAAAGATGTTGATTTTCTAAATTCATCAACAGATAAGACAAATCCAATCAAAATTACATCATGTTTTAAACTGACAAGCTGATTCTCAAAAATATGTGCAAGTGTGAATGGCCCATAACCGCCAGTAAAATATTAAAGTGAAAAAGCAAAATTAAAGAATTTATACGATCTAGTTTTTTAGTCCTAAAAACTATAAAGCATTTATACATTAAAACAGTGTGGTGAAGGATACACATATACGTAAATAAAATGGAATACTGATACCAAAAATAGACCTATACATATATGGTCAGTTTATTTTCTATTAAGCTGTGAAAGCACTTCAATTAGAAAAGGAGTGTCTTTTCAACCAATTGTGCTGGAATAACTGGATAGTTACATAAAGAAACTAAAAATTTACCTTATATCACTTCATCTCAAACCTTCATAGACTTAAATGTTAATGCGAAGCTTATATAACTAGTAGAATAAATACTTGTGAACTTGTGTTAAACAAATACTTGGATAAGACACAAAAAGTGAAATCTACAAAAGACAAAAAGATAAATCAGCCTTTATCAAAATTATGACTTTTGTTCCTTAAAGGACACAATAAAAAATAAAGCTACAAATACATGTATATATAAATTTGTGTCCTGAATGAAAAAAATGAAAAGACAAGCTTCCAAAACTCAATAGTAAGGCAAAAAGCCTAATAAAATGGACAAAAACATTTTTGGCAAACACTTCAACAGAGGAGATGTGTGAATGACCAATAAGCACATAAAAAGGATGCACATCATTCTACATTGGAATGCCACTACACACATTGTAGTAGCTAAAATAAAAATACTGACATACTAAGTGGTGGTGAAGAAGATGTGGAGCAACTGGTACTCTCATAGCCTTCTGGTGAATGGGAAAATATTGGGCAGTTTCTAAAAAAGTTAAATATATACTTAACATGTAACCAATTCATTCAAGTCATAGGTTTGTCCCCAAAGGAAATAAAAATGTGTGTTCATACATAAACCTGTGTTCACATTTTTTTGTAGCTATTTTATTCATAAAATCACCAAACTAGAAATAAGTCAAATGCCAATGACTTTGAAATGGATAAACAAAATGTAGTATATCCATACAGTTGAATGCTACTCAGGAATAAAATAAAACAAATTACTGACTCACACTACAACATAGTTAAACCTTAAAATAATTAATAGAAAGTATCCAGGCCCAAAAGTCTATGCAATGTATCATACCACTTATATAAATTCTAGAAATTTGAATTATTCATCATGGCAACAACAGATCATCCTTCACTTGAGGAGGACTTTGGAGGGATGCGTGGACTAAGGGACACAGGAAATTTGGGGATGAAGAAAATGTGTCTCTTAATTGTTGCTGCTGTTTAGTGACTGTCTATACCTGTCAAAACTTATGAAATTGTATACTTTAAATGAATGCTGTTTCTTGTGCAAAATGATATCCCAATAGAGTTAATTAAAACAGTAAAAGAAACTGGTGATCTGTGCCTCACTCAATGTCACAGGTGCTATGAACCTTGTTTGCTACGTGCTTTGCTGTTTCCCTCTGTTACTATGTTACTCCTACATGTCTGATTCAGAGATGTGGTGTTTGAGGAGCTTCACCTCAGGAACAAATCCAAAGAGCTCCATCTGCAATTGTTTTGTTCTTCTCCTGGTATAATAAACGTTTCTAATAAAAAACAATGAACAAATGTTAATAAGCAATCCATCAGTGAAAGAACATCACGATGAAACATGGAGAGGCCCTGGCCCATGGAAGTCATCCTTTCCGGAGCAGAGTGCATTAAGCCTGGGACTTGAAGTGGATAGGATTTGAACAATTGAAGCACACAGAAAGATATAGACAATGGTGACAAAAGGAAAAAGCAGAACTTGACCTAAAGTGTTGGGAAGTAAATAGCAGATTGCTTGAGGAAGAATAACTTTGATAAGCTCATCTGCATCTCAATCTGATTTTGATGAGAAGATCCTTGGCTTTGGCCTCGGCCTCAGCCTGCTGTTTCTGCAGGCAGTTGAGAGATGCAAAGCATGAGTCACCCCATCAGTCCTCAGAACCAGGGGAAAGCATAAATTTGCACTCTTCCAAGCCCCTCAGTATTTCTGAGTGTATTGACATGCACCAGTAGATAACTGGAAGACACTCTTTTGTACAGACTGCTCTATGTTTCTCGTCTCCTTTACCATGACAGTTTAATCAAAGAGCCATTTCGGTATGTTCTGTTTCCATTTTCTCCTATTTGTTTACTCTCAACTCTTCTCAAATGCATTCCTGTACCATCATTGTGCTGAAACCCTCTTAACTGAGATGGACAATCACTTTTTATCAAATAAGACACATTTTTAATTTTGCTAGTATTTTAGCTTTCCCTAACATTAGGCAATATCAACCTTTTATTCCTTCTTGAGACACTCTTCTCTTGGCCTCTATGTCATAATCTGTCAGTTTTTAAATTTGCTATAGCTGCTCCTTTTCATATGACCCTGCTGTCTCTTCCTTTCCTACAAGACATTTAGATATCAGTTTTTAAACTTTCAGCCTCAAGCCCTCTTCTCTTCTTGCACTATACGTTATCCATCCACAGCCATGCTTTCAATTACCATGTATAAGTGACATCGGGTCACTCCAGTGAGGTCCAGATCTACTTAGCAGCTGCTTTTCCAATATCTCTACTATCTGTCTCAAATACATGTCATAGTCAACATGCTCAAGAATAAAGTCATGCTCTATTTCCTCAATAATTACTTTTTCTTGTGATCCCCAATTTCATAATTGCATCTATTCAGTTTTGCTAGCCAGACATTTAGAAGTCATTTTAAGCATTTATTTGGCCTCCTCTTTCACATTGTACCAGCACCAAATTTCAGGAACCTTTTTCTGTTTCTGTCTATATCACCCTACTCCAGTTTTGCTCCACTGGAACACTATTAGCATCTTGGGAGAAGATTCATATGTTGTGGGGAAATGTCTTCTGCATTGCAGCACATTCAGTATCTTGGCTATCACTTAATAAATGCTGTTAGTTTTCTGAATCCACTGTGACATCCAAAATTCCCATATTCATTTATAAACGTCCCTGGAGGAGTGAGCGCCTTTCCTCTGGTTGAGAACTGTCATCTTGTCCAAGCTGCTGTCATTTCTTGCCTGTGTTTAAATAGCCTTTTGTGTCTTCCCTTGTTCATTTCCCCAGCTCTGTGCTAGTCTTCTCCCTACACTGTAGCATTGATAGTTGCAAAGGTTAAAACTGATAATACCACCGATAATATCCTACCTGCTTAAAAATTCTTCCACTGTTGCCAATTGTCATTAGGATAAAGATCTCTGGCCCTGGATGGGTGCCCATCGATGACATCTGTGAGGCAACAGTCTGAACAGTTTCCCTTCCTTGACCACACTATGCTCCATCTTTCATGAAACTTTCACATGCGGATATGTTTCTTCTCCCTGAAACATGCATTCCTCACCCTGTGACTAGGTTACCTCTAAATATTTTGTATTTCGGCTTATTACCTCCTCAAGAAGGCCTTTCTAATTCCGTAGTTTAAATACCTCCGTAAGACCATGTTTTATTTTTCTTAGAGCAATTATGTCAGTTAATTATTTTATAGTAATTGTGATTACTAAATTATTAAATTTTAATTTTCATAGAAATAGAGATCATGTCTATTTTTCTTCACCAATTGTATTCTTAGTCCTTATCTCATTGTCCCTTAACCCCTACCTCATTGATGCCGACCAAATGTTTATGGAAAGAAATCAATATGTATTTGTAGGAAAGGTAGACCACTTTGAGTTCTTTTTATGATTGTCATTGTACAATCAGTATTTCTCAGGCAATCGAGAAATTGCCTCTATTCCCTCTATTTCTAAATAGTTCTATTGAGAAATAGAAGATTAGTTGAAATATCTATTAGAGGAATCTCACAATGTAAATATCATATGTATTAAAATGCAGAAAAAGTAGATGAAAGGAGAAAAAACAGAGGATGCGTCAAGAATAGTTTTTGAAAATTATACTTGTTCTAATTTGATTGACTAGCAGCTACAAAAGGATATTTCCACTCAAGTGACAAAAACCAATAACTCATGCTCCATGAATTTAAGCTAAACTGAATAGAAGTTTGTTTCCACTGTGTGTTAGTATATTTAGTCTCTAGGTGATGTGCTTTTATGCCGAGCTAAGAGCATATCATAGAAATCTGTGTTTTGATTTGATTATCGTGTGCTGATTCCTCCGTGAAATGGTATATAAGGCTCTCAGTAAGGCGGCTGGGGACCTGCAATGTGCAGGAAAGAGATATATTCTTTACTTTATTCCTGAGGCTGAATAAAAGACATCTTCATTCTCTATACATTATTAGCAAGTTACTAAAGGAATCAAACATAGTCATAGAACCAGATGGCAATTTATGTAAAATAAATACAAAGCTTTAAAAATGTACACATAAAACAATTACTAGCTCAGAGCAATGTAACAGTGAAAAGGAAGCTCCTGAGCCTAGTGGGTTTAAGACTGTGTTTCCTGAACCTAGGGGCTTCAGGATCACTGGGTTGGCAGAGGAGGGACAGAAGGAAGAGAAAAGAAAAATATTTTGATGAATAGGATTTCAGTTAGATTGGAGCAGTACTTAGGGCTTCATTTCGATAAACACAAATGAAGGGGGATTTTAAAACATGCCACTAGATCATTGTTAATATCCCTTCAAGGATTCCATAAATCCGTAGAGATGGATAACAGTGTTTGGAAAGTATGAAGAAGAAAACTTTTAATTCGGGTCTGGATTTATGACATGAAATTTTGCTCCTATCCCTTCTTTATTGGGGTGTGTGTGTTAGTCTTATTGTGACTATAGATGCTGGTGCAACTAAAATACCCTAATTACTGCTGATTTTTAGAAGTAATGTTAATTTATTTTACAGTTGTCACTGGGGTGGAATTGAAGAAATTATGGGGAATTAGCTAATCATCCATATAATTGGCTATATTGGAAATAATATTGTATGCTTTAATTATAGAAGGTTTAAGCAAATATGTTAGTTGAGAATATGAATTTATAAATAGCTGCTGAAAATGTAAGTATGAAAGAATGCAAACTCATACAATCTACATGCAACATACTTTATGCAGCTTTGTGAACAATTATTGTTAGCTTAGATCAGGTATCCGATTGTTAAGTCCTGACAGGCTGAATTATATATGCTGTGGGATATGTCTTGTTTCATCTCAATCTTCCTTTTAAAATTTCTGAGAGCTGCTTTCACAAATAGGGACTCCCCTGTTCCCAATCCAATGACTACACTACTGGCTTCCTGCATTCCTTCTTATTATTTTTTTATCACCATGCTAGGTGTGGCTATGACTAACAGGCTCTGAGTTTTCTGCTGACTCCATGAGACACTTTCATTGTAAATTTGACCCTAAAAGATTTTTGGCAAAAGTGAGACCCTGATGCCACTCTAGCTCTGAATCTTAGAGGCAGTTGAGAATTTCGCTCACTGAATTTGTTTTTGTTCATGGATTGTCTACTCATTCTTTTATTCCTTTGTTTACTTATTCAATAAACATTTGGTTGGTGTCCACTGTGCACCTATCATGTGCTCTAGTCCCTTCCCTCAAGGAGTTTATATTATTTGTGTGTATTGTGAAACACAGTGTGTGCAGGTGTGATGTTTGTAGGTGTGTGTGTTGGTGATTCTGTGTTTGTGTGGGTAAGAGTACAGTGCTCAGACACACACAGCACATTGCAGTTGAATGTGATCTATTACAGAATTATAGGAAAATGGTGCTGGTGCAGCATTAAGGAGTGGGCATAGACCTATGTTTAGAAGAAACTCAGAAAGTACATAAGGAGGACTTCATGGAAGAAGCAAAGATTGAGGAGAACTCAGGCTGACACACAGGGTAGCCTGGGCTGGAAAGCGGGAGGAGAAGCATGAAGGTATGTTACCTTTGAAGAGCTGGAAGCCGTTCAGCACAACTTGGAGACACAAGTCACTCCTTCCTGGAGAGGTTATTGGGTGGAAAGATGAGCATGAGATAGATAAAACAACTTTAAAAATTTTCTATTTACTGGCAAATGGTGATCGCTTATGCACTATATGTCAAGGACCACGCTAAGCATTCAGGTCCCTTGTCAGAACAACACAGTGCCCACCCTCTAGTGGTAGATGTCAAATCTCTTCGTACACGATACAAATATTAGGAATTTATCACGTCGGCCACGGGAACTACTGAAGAATTTTTAACAGTTGTATGATTTAATCAGGATTACATTTTAATAATATAGAGGAGGCCTACTCTAGCAGTATGGGAAAGGAAATGGGAGAAACATGTCTAGAACCAGAAGATCATTTTCAGAATGTTCTTCCAAGTTCTTGTTGAGAAATAAAGAAGTAATGGCAGCAATGCTCAAGGGAAGAGGAGACTAAGAGGCCTAAGAGGTTGGACTGACAAGACTTGGTTGAAGTGGAACCTTCCATAATTCATATCTTTGTACATGTGTATAACACCGATCTCTCTAGCAATCATTTTGGGATGATTTGGAAAGGGAGTACATCTGGGCAACAAATATATTAATTAATTATTTAACTCAACAAATATTTATGAAGCATTAAATATGTTTCAAGAACTTTGGAAAGCTGAGGCAGGAGAATTGCTAGAACCTGGGAGGTGGAGGTTACACGGAGCTGAGATCACACCACTGCACTCTAGCCTGGGCAACAGAGTGAGACTCCAAAAAAAAGAAAAGAAAGAAAGAAAGAAGGAAAGGAAGGAAAGAAGGAAGGAAAGAAGGAAGGAAGGAAGGAAGGAAGGAAGGAAGGAAGGAAGGAAGGAAGGAAGGAAGGAAGGAAATGCTCTAAACTCTGGAGTTACAGCAATGAAAATAAAAATGGCCTACTTTCCTTACAGCAGGAATAAAAACAAGTGAAGACAGTGTCAGTGGGTAAGTGCCATTACACCAAACAAAGAGGGGCAAATGCCACAGCAAGTGCCAAGGGCTGGAGGAACAGCTATGGTATACCAGGTGGACAGCAAGAAAAGGCCATTTAGTAAGACAATATTTGATCATCTACTTGGAAAAAAAATTGGAATCATTCATTATACGGGGAGCAGAGGAAGGTGGAAAACCTAGTGATAAGGACTCAAGATGAGCGTGGAGGCCAGAAAGGATACTGTGGGACTGGCAGGAATGAGAGAAAAGACTGGTGGAGGAGAGGTGTTCAGAGAGTAGCAGGGCCTGTATCCACTATTGGGAAGACTCAGGAAGTCTTCCTGAGTGCATGAGTCAGCCTTGGGGGATTCTGAACAGAGCAGTGACATCATCTGGCATTTCAAAGGGACCCCTGTGGCTGCTGTGTAGAGAAGAGACGGTGGGTGGGCAAGAGGAGAGGGAAGCACTCAATGGAGCAGATGTTGCTGTTTTCCAGCTGACAGGTTATGAGGGTTTTGACCCAGAAGGGCAAGGTGGCCCTGAAGATTCCTATCATGAATGTTTTAAAGCAGGACCAACATAATTTTCTGAAGGATTGGATATAGAATATTAGCAAGGAATCAAAGAAAAACATCAAAATTTTGGCCCTGATTGTTCAGGTCAGAGAGGAAGGAGTTGCCGTTTACTAACATTAGGAAGATATGAGAGTCTTGGTGTTAATGCTGGGGAATTTTGTTGCAGTCATTGGTATGTTCAAATACAGGAAGCTGGGGTGGCTTGGGGGGTAGTAAGTAGGACTCTGGTGGTTGGTGATGTGCAGTCTGCGAATATATGGAAGGGGATACGCAGTCTGGGTGGAAGCATTAGCATTAGACCAAAACTTGCACCTGTTCCTCTGAAGAAGTGGAACTGAGCAAAAAACAGCAGAGCTGCAAGTCAAACTGGAGTGTGACTGAAAAAGTTCATGTGATACCATCCATATTTTCTTGAAGTCCTAAGCAAAATTATCCTTTCATGTTAGAGACTAGAATACATTAAAATGCTTGAGAACTAATGAAACTTTCAAATGAAAGAGAAAAACAGAAGAAAGCAGGACTTGGAGCTTGTCAGAGGCCCTGAGGGAATGTGGGGCTGGGTAGATATCCTGCCTGATGGAAGGCCCTGTGGTCATAGACACAGCTATGAGCTGAGGCACCACAGAAAGGAGCAAGAAAACAAATGCAACTGGTGGTGCTCCTGGGACGCTCCCCTGGTGCTCCTGTGATGCTCCCGTGGTGCTCCTGTGGTACTCCTGTGGCGCTCCCATGGTCCTCCTGTGGTGCTCCTATGGGCCAACAGCTACAGCAGGTCAAAGCTGGAGACTTGGACAGGTGAGCAGCGGAATGGACTAATTCTGAGGTCTCTGGTGCTCCAGCTTTGGAGTGGCAGGAGTGGAGCTGACAGACTGAGGAAAGGGAGGGGTTCCAAGTCGGGTGAGGGGACCACCCGTAACCAAGAGCAGGAGACTGGAGGAGAGGGCTGCAGAGAGACTGCAAGAGCTGCGGGTTCACCATGGACACCCTCCTGTGTTCTGGCCTGATCTGCCTGGGGTTCTATTATGAAGTCTTCACAGTTCCTTCCCTCCCCACCCCTCCACTACCCTACTTTCCTCCCCTTCCCTTTTCTCACTTCCTTTTCCTTTTTCTCTTTCTTTCTTTCTTTCTTTCTTTCTTTCTTTCTTTCTTTCTTTCTTTCTTTCTTTCTTTCTTTCTTTCTTTCTTTCTTTCTTTCCTTTCTTTCT
>NW_016809004.1:23503-44107 GCF_001698545.2 Rhinopithecus bieti
TCCTTCCTTCCTTCCTTCCTTCTCTCTCTCTCTCTCTCTGTTAATTAACCAGAATATGTTTCTGCAATTTGTGATTTAGTTTTCTGACTAGCAAACTGTTGAAATGTTTTAGAAATATACTCTATTTTTTAGAATGGTTCACGGCAAAATTGAGAAGAAGATAAAGAGTTCCCACGTACCCTGCCCCCACATGTAGATAGCCCTGCCACTATCAACATCACCTAGCAGAGTGGCATGTTTGTTACAACTGATAAACCTATTGACACCTTATTGTCATCCAAAGTCTGTAGTTTACATGAGGGTTACTCTTGATGTTGTACATTGTATGGGTTTGGAAAAATGTATAATGACACCTATCTATCACTATGGTATCATACAGAGTAGTTTCACTTCCCTAAAATTTCTCTGTGCTCTAGCTATTCATCTTAAAAAATTTTTAGATCTTTATGTTCCTCTCAGATAAAATATCAAATTAGAGGAAAATTTGAGGCCCTTTTGTGGTGTGGCCTCTGCTTCCCTCTTGATGGAAGGACCTGTGGTCATAGAGATAGCCCTGAGCTGGGGACACGATGGGCTGCCTGCTCCTCTCCTCTCCCCAGCGGGCTCCAAGAATCCTGAGTACTTTTAGAAGCACAAAGGCATCTTAATCTTCTCACACTCAGGCCACTGAAAACGCTGAGGCCAAACCTCTAAAAGTCATCTGATCTCGCTTAGGAGATGAAAAGTGCTATTTTCTTCTTGTTGGACTCAAAAGGTTTACTGCAAAGGGACTATGGGAATAGAATTTCTTTATTGTTTAGAAAAAGAATACGAATATTGACTCGGGAAAATTAGATTTTTTTTTACTCTCATTCAAATTATCATAGGAAAGGGAAAATTACCATTTTATTTTATTTTATTCTTTCAGTAGTTTTTGGAGAACAGGTGGCATTTAGTTACATACATATGTTATTTAGTGGTGATTTCTGAGATTTGACACTCATCTCCCAAGCAGTGTACACTTATCTAATGTGTAGCCTTTTATCCCTCACCCCCCTCCCGACTTTCCCCCAGCGTCCCCAAAGTCCATTACATCATTCTTATGCCTTTGCATCCTAATAACTTAGCTTCCACTTATAAATGAGAACAAATGATATTTGGTTTTTTATTCCTGTGTTACTTCACTTAGAATAATCATCTGCAACTCCATCCATGTTGCTGGGAATGCCATTATTTCATTCCTTTTTATGACTGAATACTATTTCATGCTGTACACATGCCACATTTTCTTTATCCACACATTGGTTGATGGGCATTTAGGCCGGTTCCATAGTTTTGCAATTGTGAATTGTGTTGCTATAAACATCCATATGCAAGTGTCTTTTAAATATAATGGCTTCTTTTCCCTTGGGTAGGCACCCAGTAGTTGGATTGCTGGATAGAATGGTGGTTCTACTGTTAGTTCTTTAAATAATTTCCACACTGTTTTCTATAGTGTTTTGTACTCATTTACATTCCCACTGGCAGTGTAAAAGTGTTTCGTTTTCACCACATCCACACTAACATCTGTTATTTATTTTTAAATTATGAACATTCTTACAGGAGTAAGGTGGTATCTCATTTTGGTTTTGATTTGCATTTCCCTGATAATTAGTGATGTTCAGCACTTTTCATATATTTTTTGGCCATTTGTATATCTTCTCTGAGAATTTTCTGTTCATGTCTTTTGCCCACTTTTTGATGGGATATTTTTTTTTTTCTTGCTTATTTGTTTGAGTTCTTTACAGATTCTGGATATTAGTCCTTTGTCAGATGCATAGATTGTGAAGATTTTCTCCCATTCTGTGAGTTGTCATTTACTCTGCTGATTATTTCTTTTGCTGTGCAGAAACTTGTTAGTTTAGTTAAGTCCCCATCTATTTATCTTTGTTTTTGTTGCATTTGCTTTTGAGTTCTTGGTCATGAATTCTTCTCCTAAGCCAATGTCTAGAAGAGTTTTTTTGATGTTATATTCTAGAATTTTTATAGTTTCAGATCTTAGAGTTAAGTCTTTCATCCATCTTGAGTTGATTTTTTTGTGTAAGGTGAGATATGAGGATTGTTTCATTCTTCTACATGGGGCTAGCCAATTATACCAGAACCATTTGTTGATTAGGGTATCCTTTCTCCACTTTGTGTTTTTGTTTGCTTGTCAAAGATCAGTTGGCTGTAAGTATTTGGCTTTATTTCTGGGTTCTTTATTCTGTTCCATTGGTCTACATGCCATTTTTATACCAGTGTCATGCTGTTTTGGTAACTATAACCTTATAGTATAGTTGGAAGTCAGTTAATGTGATGCCTTCAGTTTTGTTCTTCTTACTTTGTCTTGCTTTGGCTATGCAGGCTCTTTTTTGGTTCCCTATGAATTTTAGGATTGCTTTTTCTAGTTCTGTGAAGAATGATGATGGCATTTTTATGGGAATTGCATTTCATGTATAGATTGATTTCAGCAGTATGGTCATTTTCACAATATTGATTCTACCAATTTAGAAGCATAGGATGTGTTTCCATTTGTTTATGTCATCTCCTAATTTCTTTCAGCAGTGTTTTGTAGTTTTTCTTGTAGAAATCTTTCACATCCTTGGTTAGGTATATTTCTAAGTATTTTATTTTTTGCAACTGTTATAAAAGAGATTGTGTTCTTCATTTGATTCTTTGCTTGGTTATTGTTGATGTATACCAGTGCTACTGATGTGTGTACATTGATTTGGTATCCTGATAATTTACTGAATTCATTTTTCAGATCTAGGAGCTTTTTGGATGAGTCTTTAGGGTTTTCTAGGTATATAATCATATCACTGGTGAACAGGAACAGTGTGACTTTCTCTTTACTGATTTGGATGCCCTTTAGTTATTTCTCTTGTTGATTGCTCTGGCTAGGACTTGCAGTATTATGTTCAAGTGATAAAAGTGGGCATCCTTGTTTTGTTCCAGTTCTCAGGGGGAATGCTTTCAAGTTTACCCTGCTCAGTATTATGTTGGCTATGGGTTTCTCATAGATGGCTATTATTAACTTGAGGTATGTCTTTTCTATGCCAATTTTGGTGAAGGTTTTTATCATAAAGTGATGCTGGATTTTGTCAAATGCTTTTCTGCATCTATTCAGATGATCATATGATTTTTGTTTTTAATTCTGTTTATGTGATGTATTACATTTATTGACTTGTGTATGTTGAACCATCCCTGCATCCCTGTATCCCACTTGATCATGATATATTATCTTTTTGAAATGCTGTTGGATTTGGTTAGCTAGTATTTCACTGAGGATTTTTGCATCTATGTTCATCAGGTCCATCAGGGATATTGGTCAGTAGTTTTCTTTCTTTCTTTTTTTTTTTTTTTTATGTCCTTTCCTGGTTTTTGTACTAGGGCAATACTGGATTCATAGAATAACTTAGGGAAGATTTTCTCTTTCAGCATATTTTGGAATATTTTTAGCAGTATTGGTACCAATTCTTCTTTAAATGTCTGATAGAATTCAGCTGTGAAATCATCTGGCCCTGGATTTTTTTTTGGCAATTTTTAAAATTACTGTTTCAATTTCATTTCTTATTATTGGTTTGATAATTGGTGTTCCTGAGGATAAGATAAATTTAAAAGTTTGGAAAATGTATTTGAGAGAGTTCTTGAGGAACCCTTCCCTGGCCTTGCTAGAGATCTAGACATCCAAATAAAAGAAGTTCAAAGAGCACATGGGAAATTTATCACAAAAACATCATCACCCAGGCACATAGTTAACAGGTTATCTAAGGTCAAGATGAAAGAAAGAATATTAAGAGCTGTGAGGCAAAAGCATCAGATAACCTATAATGGAGGAGCTATCAGATTAGTTGATTTCTTGGCAGAAACTTTACAAGCCAGAAGGGATTTGGGTTCTATCTTTTGCTTCCCCCAACAAAATTATCGATAGTTAAGAAATTTGTATCCAGCGAAACTAAGCTTCAAAATGAAGGAGAGTTAGTCTTTTTCAGAAAAACAAATGCCAAATTTGTCATTACCAAGCTAGCACTATAGGAAATGCTAAAATGAGTTCTAAATCTTGAAACAAAACCTCAAAATACACCAAAACAGAACCTCCTTAAAGCCTAAATCTCATAGGGCCTATAAAACAATAACACAATGAAAAGAACAAGTTATTTAGGCAAGAACTAGCAGGATGCATAGAATAGTACCTCACATATCAATACTAACATTGAATGTAAATGGCCTAAATGCTCCACTTAAAAGATATAGAATGGCAGAATGGATAAAAATCCACCAACTAAGTATCTTCTGTCTCTGAGAGACTCACCTAACACATAAGGACTCATATAAACTTAAGGTAAAGGGATGGAAAATGATATTTTATTCAAATGGAAACCAAAAATAAACAGGAGTGTAGCTATTCTTACATCAGACAAAACAGGTTATAAAGCAAAACAGTAGAAAAAGACAGAAGGATGAAGGATCAGTCCAACAGGAAAATATCACGATCCTAAATATATATGCCTTTAACATTGGAACTCCAAAATTTATAAACAATTACTATCAGACCTAAGAAATGAGAGAGAAGACAACACAGCAATAATAGGGGACTTCAGTACACCACAGACAGTACTAGACAAGTCATCAAGACAGAAAGTCAACAAAGAAATAATGGACTTAAACTTTACCCTAGAACAAATGGACTTTATAGATATTTACAGAACATTCTACTCAACAACTGCAGAATATACATTCTTTTTGTCAGTACATGGAATATTCTCCAAGATAGACCATATGATAGGCCACAAAACAAGTCTCAATAAATTTACGAGAACCGAAATTATAACAAATATCCTCTCAGACCACAATAGAATAAAACTGGAAATTAACTACAAAAGGAACCTTCAAAACTATACAGATATATGGAACTTAAATAATCTGCTCTTGAATGATTTTTGGGTCCACAATGAAATAAAATAATTTAAAAATTACTTGAACCGAACAATAACTGTGACATAACTTATCAACACCTGTGGGATACAGCAAAGGTGGTGATAAGAGGAAAGTTCATAGCATTAAACACCTACATGAAAAGGTCTGAAAGAGCACAAATAGACAATCTAATGTCACACCCTAAAGAACTGGAGAAACACGAATAATCCCAACCCCAACCCAGCAGAAGAAAAGAAACAACCAAGATCAGAGCAGAACTAAATGAAATCGAAACAAACAAACAAAAAATACAAAAGAAATAAGAAGCTGGTTCTTCAAAAAGAAAAAACAGAATTGATAGATCATTAGTGAGAATAACCAAGAAAATATGAGAGAAAATTAAAATAAGCTCAATTAAAAACAAAAGAGGAGACATTACAATCGATATCACATAAATACAAAAGATCATTCAAGGTTACCATGGGGATCTTTATGCACACAAACTAGAAAATCTAGAGGAGATGGATAAATTCCTGGAAATGAAAATAGTCATTTTCAAGGGATGGGGTAGACTATAAATCTATCAAACTAATGTGGAAATAAGTTTCTACTGTAATTATAGTCATGCTTTTTGCAGTGAGTATCTGGACTATAAATGTTAAAGTGATGTTGATAGAGAGAAAATATGACTATGTTTAAAATTTTGGCTTGAACATAGCTACTCAGTGCTTAAACTTGTGGTGCTTATCATCTGCCACTTATAATTTCCCACTAGGTCTAATGTCAATTAAATAAGATGCTTGTCTTCATCTGTTCAGTTATTACTGGGAAAGGACTTGACCGACTTGCTTGTTTTTCCAAAGAAGCTTCTCATCACATTTTCACTGTCTTTGTGTAAGATGGTGGACAATTTTCAATTGCCACTAGTTTCCTATATTCTGCTGTTAGCCAAGCAATTAGAAAGATTAGGAATTAAAACAAACAAAATAAAAAACCTAATTTGCCTATAGAGCTCTTCATATTTTATCCTGGGGAAATTATAATTCCAGAGGCCACAGGGGAGCTGGGGACCAAAGAGCTTCTGAGTCCTCCAATTCTCCTAGAGCTGCCCTCTCAGGGACTGAGCCTGAACCCCATTGTCTGGGTAGCCACTTCCAGCAGAATAGAGTCCATCTGTGTGGTGTGACAAGGTCAGAGAAATGCTGAGGAGCCTGTGTCTGTGGCTGAGTGCATGTGTGTGTGTGTGTGTGTGTGTGTGTGTGTGTGTCGGGGGGATGGTGGGGTACAGAGAAGACAGTTTGAGATTTGGTGAGCAGATGTGAATGTAAAAGATTGAAGTAGAGAAAGCACACTGATGAGAAATGTTGGGTGTGATAAATTGAAATTCATACAATGTTACTAAAAATTACATAAAATATAAATATAACTTTCAAGTTATTTTGAGATGCTGGACTGATCTTCTTTGAATATAAATTTGTGAAGAGACCAAACCCTGAGGAATATAGAGATTAATCTGGGTGACAAGCGTAATAAAACTTTTTGCTTCTCCTTTCCAGGTCCCTTAAATAGTTACTAGTTGTTTTTACTTTATCTATTGATAGTCTCATTCATTCTCATGGTTTTAACCAGTACCAATATGCTCATAGTTTTTTTCTTCCATTTTCTTTCTCTTCCTAATTTATCCATTGAATTTAAAATGTATACATTTAAATCCTGCTGGACATGTTGACAATGATTCTTTTCTTGGCCAAACTTTATCCAGGCTCGTGAACCTCTTCCTAGGCCCATTTATAAACTTTGTAAAATCCAGTTTTAGCAAAGAACCTGCTAAGTCATTTCAGCCAGGATCCCCAATTCTCGATATCTGATCACCCACAATGAAATTTGATTGAGTTCTTCATCCCCACTGTTGCCAGGTGATATCTGGTCATCCTGCCTGCCTTCAGTGAGAATCCTGTGAGGTTGCTTTAGCCAGTATCCCCTTTGTCCCTGACTTCCCTCTTAGTAATGTTCCCTCCGTTGATCACCACCATGCTCCTTGGCTATCAATCCCCACTTGCCCAGGCTGTATTCAGGATGGAGCCCGGTCTGTCTTCCCACTGCAAGACTTGGTTGCCGTGGCCCTTGTGCCTATCATAATGTCCTGAGTAAAGTCAACCTCACTGTGCTTTAACAAGGGTCATTGAATAATTTTCTTTAACAGTGTTTGCTTTCACACACCTCAGTTGCACCTTACTCACAGCTGGCAGGCACTCATCCATCCTCTTCTGGAACTGCTCTTCCTCCCAAGGCCTGACTCCAACTCCCAGGCAAATGGTATCGCCATCCATACACCTGACTGAACCACAATTCGGGATCTCAACTGGACTCCTCTTTCCCCACCAATGCCGCATCCATCTCCAAGCCTTGCTATTTTACCCACTGCATGTTCCATCCCTGCTCATAATCGCTATTGTTTGTGGCCTGCGTCTCTCTCTTGCTCTTGTTTGTGTCCTTTTCAAATCTCTAATGCTTAGCAGTTGTGAGGCCTTGGACATGAGATAATCCTTCTGTCCCTTGTTGTTTTTTCTAATCTATAAAAAATGTACAGGGTGATAACCATTCACTGTAGCTTTCCTTGAAAGTCATGGTTTGTACCTGTTATCTCAGCCTAATAATTAAATAGTGCTCCCCTTTGACTCCCAGATGCATAATACATTAAGTTGTCACTCCAAACATGGGAGAAATCATAACCACTTCATAGGATTAATGTGCTGATTTAGCAAAGTCAAGTAAAGTACTTGGGACTGCATGTGGCATACAGTAAGCACTACAAATGTCATGTACTAGGAACAGAAGAAATCTTTACCATTTCAGCCTTTCTTGCAAGGATTTTTTCCCATCTCATGTTCTAACTTTTTCCGTTTCCTTGTGCACATCACACTGTTACCTCCATTCTTTGTCTTTTCCTAAGGGTTTTCTTTGTCTCGCATTTGCCCCATATCCTCCTCCATTGCCATCCCTTCCTTCCACTCTCTGGCTGATATTAGTCATCCTTAAACCAGTAATCTTCCTCTCTAGGATGCCAGGCATACTCTTTTTGTGCTTCCCCTTAGTGCACATCTTTTTATTGATATTACTGTGTTTCCTTTGTATCTGTACAGTTGATGTCATCTCCTCAAAGAGAGCAATTGCACCTTGTTTACTGTTGAATCCCCAATGCCAAGCAAAATGCTGAGTACATGGAAAGTACTCCAGACATATTTGTTGAATTGAGCTCTCCGCAGTTTGTCTTTGGTGCAAAGAAAACAATTAGAGTCCCCTGTCGTTACACGAGCCCCGCTTCATCTTCCTCTGACCAGAGGCTTCCCTGGAAACTCTTATTTTTGCTTTCTTCTAACTTTCCTTTTCTATTGCAAAATGTCTAATGTATTTTCAAAGTCTTGGTTTCTTTTCTAAACACTGCAGGCATCTGACAATTTTAGACTCTCATGTTTGCAAGAGCCATCTAAAAAGGGATGAATTGTTTCTTTTTTATCATTTCAAAACACGTTAAAACACAATTTGTGAAAGAAACGTAGAATAGTTTTTTTTTTTTTTTCAAAAGTTAATAGGAATTAAATTTTGCTTTTTGCTGAAATTACATGAAATCACAGGATGTCTTAAGGGGAGGGCTGGGAAGCAAGTAGCTAGAATGACTTTTGCTTGTGAGTTTTACTTTACATAGCAAGAGTGAATACAATCACTCATCTTTAATTTTTTCGCTAACACAATATGCTCTGAATGTTCTCATCCTGCTAATCCAGTAGGAAACTGTCTCCTAAGCTAATTTGGATTGCTATCTTCTCCGTGCTCACTCCTCTGTGGTTGTCTGAAGCCCACAGGGACATCACTGTCCATATCCAGGAATTTTGGTCTCAGGATGGTTATCACTGACCTCAGACTCTTGAAGTTGGTAGTATCACTGCTCCTGGCCCTACTTAGGGCAGAAGGACCTTTTTTAGACCAGAGCCCAGAGCCCAGAGCCCACAGCTGTGCATTCCTAAATTAATTACACAACAATTCCCTTCTGAGGCCTTTGCATCTACTCATGCATTCAAAAGTGTGGGGCAGATCAACTCCATGTTGAAACATTTTGGACATCTGTCACCTTTCCAGTATTCGGAGAAACTTCCTCAAAATCTGCATGTCCCTTCTCCCTCTTTGAGACTCTAGTTCTGAATGTTTTACCTCTAGGATAATTCAGTTCTTTCTGAAAATAAAAGCATTTCACTATGATGAATGTTATAGACAGGAAGTTCCAGAGATCTACAGCTCAAAAATCTGCTATCCTCAAATCCTTCCTTACACTCCAGAAGCACGGGGGAGCGGAGCAAGGACGGCAAAATATTCATTCTTTCTGATATTTCTACATTAGTAGGAATTAGTATCAATATTTTGCTGAGACACTGATTACCCTGCCACATGACAATTTATTGTATACTTACCATGTTCCAGAAGTTTCCTTAAGTACTTTACATGTTCCTTATCTTGGTGCATTCTGTGTTGCTATGAAGGAATACCTGAGGCTGGATTGTTCACTAAAAAATGAAGTTTATTTAGGTCACACCTCTGCAGGCTGTACGAGAAGCATGTCACTGACATCTGTTCAGCTTCTGGTGAGGGCGTTTGTACGGAGACAAAACATGGCAGAGAAGGTCAAGGGGAAGTGGGCACGTAGGAAGAGGGGCCAAACCCACGGCATCCTAGTTTTATAAGAACCCACTTCCACAGAACTAATGAATTCCCTTGAGAACAAACCCAGTCTCACAAAAGTAAGAACTCACTCACTACCATGATAGCAGCAGGGAGCTTCTCATCAGGGATCCGCCCCTGTGAATCAAACACTTCCAGCTCAGCCCCGCCTCCCAACACTGCCACACTGAAGACTTAATTTCATCATGAGATTTAGTGGGGATGAACAACCACATCCAAGCCATAGCTTACCTCATGTAAGACCCATAATGAATTAACAAGGATGCTTATTTTGTTGGTGAATAAACCAAAATTTCAAGAGGTAAAATTGTGCAAGATATCACAGGTAGTTGTTATTGGTCAATCTAGTATATAAATTGTGACTTTAAATTTGGAATCTCATAAACGTAAATACTCTGCTAGCTAGAAGTCTGGTGAACCCGAAAATAATATGCTTTTGCATAGAAATTGGATCTTGAGTGGTGGAATAACAGTACTGCTCTATGTATAATCCTAGGCAAATGCCTTCCCTATTTTAGTGTGAAAGATAATGGATTTTGAGAAGGGGAATTTTTATTTAAGATTTACTGTTTGTATGTTCTCAGTATCTTTCCCAGAACCTTGGGCATTGTAAATGTTCCGTATTTACATAAATGCATAAAATGTTTTATTGAAGAAACTGATCTCTAATGGTGGTTAAATCATAGAATTTCAAGTTATTTGGATCTCAACAGGAAAAGGGGTTTAGTGGAAAGACCATAAGTTTTAAATTACTTCTCTTGAATTCTGGCTCAGCCACTAGGTAATCAAGTCTGGGTTATTTTGTAGCTCTGAATTAGATTTCCAGCTCTGTAGAATGGAATTAATGACTCTTATCTATGAAGGGTGTTATGAGGATTAAATGCTCAGTCTATGTGAGTCCTTAAAACACAGCAAGCATCCAGGGAGTTTCTTTCCTCTTTTATCCTCCCACTGGCACAGGCAATCATGCCTGGCCACTCATAATCACACAGATTCACAGAATAATATGGGCCTTCATGTATTTTTTAAGTATGGGCTGCATCTTCTGGCAACACACCATCACTGTGTGAATTCTATCTGCCCTTGTCTGCTTCCCAGTCATTGATGATGGAAGGCAGTTTGTTTAGATTCTGGGAGAAACACTAAAAAACTCAATAGTCAGAGATGCTGGTCCCCAATGACATGCAGCCTGATAGCCAAAGAAAGGTCATTTATTTCAATATCTAAAGTATATGAGAGGAAAGGAAGGAGTTAATATGAGTTGCATATAAGGGGCTGGAACATTTCATGGCAGGGAGAGAAGAAAGTCCCAGTTGAGGGTTCACTAATGGTTTTGTGGGAAAGAGGGAAAGAAGACCTTCAGGCTGGCCTTGAAGGGCGAGTTTGATTAGTGGAGGTCAGAAAAAGAAAACTATAAAAAAAAAAAAAAACTACAAAGAAAAAATGTATTTGTTATTACTAAACTAAAATCTCTATGAAAATCAACTTTAAAGACCAAATAGTTATCAGCAATTAATCTTCATAGTGAAATGCCTCACATTATCCAGTTCACATGGAATACTTTTACAGTAACCACAGATTCTGCTTAAAGTGGATTCATTGGGAATGAGATCTTAACACTTCCCCCTTCCTCCTAAACTAGTTCCATGCTCCTGAAAACATTATCTGTAAAATAAATATAATTGATGGGATACTCCAATGGAAGTAAGAAGAATCAAACTCAATTTCCTTAAAAGCCAATTTCCAAGGCACATTCTCTAGAAGCAGTACCCACTGGAGGGACTTGGCTTAACTGAGGGAGGCAGAACGGAAAAGAACAATGGCTCAAGCAGGGATGTGTTATTACAAAAGTTCAGCTGTGTCTAATCCAGGTGTTGGGGTTTTGGGAGTGGTTGAGGCCACACACTATAATGCACAAATTCCACATTGCAGAAAGCTGATCTGACTTTGTATTGTGGCATCAATTAATTAGTTGTGGATGCTCCAGGGTGTGTGTGAACGGAGGGCTTTGATGCTGGTGTAAACTCCCAGGCATGTGGGGTCAGGGGGCTCCTCTCTGCAATGAGCAATTTGCCAATGAAAGTTGTGCAGGTGAAAGCCATGATCTGCAGCATTTGTAGCAGCTGGGTGAAGGTGCCCTGAGGAACAGAGAAAAATCTGGGTAGAACACCAACATCTGTTGTATTCTTCTTTTTGAATCTGTCAAATCCACTGGATTATCATATAAATTCTCTCTATCCAAGTATAGCATTCCCAGGATTCTCTGAGAACTTGCTAGAGGAAGGTTAGTGGGACAAACTAAAGTCTCCAAAGCTACAGTGTGTTGCAAGACTACAACTAGTAGTATTCAACACCCCTCTCTACCACCCTTTGTAGATTTGGCTCCATCTCAGCTAACACTTCTCTGGTGCCGGTTAGTTTTCTTTTGTAAGGGGTGGGAGCCTCTGATTTGCATGCACGCATCAGCCTGTGGCTGCTGTACTTGCCCAGTGACAGTGACAGTTGGGTCTGGGAGCACCAAGAGATGCCATCATGGAACACAATAGTGGGAAACATATTACCTTTCCTGCCTTTATTACGAATCCTCACCACTCTCCCTGTGGAAGGAAGTACATGAAATGTGCTTGTCACCAAATAGCCAGCTGGTCTCCAAGAAGAATGGTACCATTTGGGGAACTGACACCTGTTCTTTTTTGCTGACATGTCAAAATTCAGTGAGGGCAGTGGCTACACAATCCTTGATGAGAGGGAACTCCGGCTATTGTGCCCAGCACAGCCTGCACCTCTGCTACCACAGCAGTGGTATTCATGAGCCCATTTGTAAGCATAGGAGTATCAAAGGACAAAGGCAAGATGATGTCAGTCAAGCAATCCATCCTGCCTATGTGGTTGTTCAGTGACTGCTCTGCAGTGGATGCTCTCTGGTAGGAATTAACACAGAATAAAAATATTTTCACACTTTTTGTCAACTTGTAGGTCTATTTATATAATCTTTCCTAATCAAGCATCATTCACTACTGCCCATTGGGACATATATATCTCTACCTTGGATTATTTCTGCTTCCACACAAAGCAGATGACATGGTGCAAGGCTCAAGCCCCTAGCCCTTAGAGCATTTCCCTCATGACAGCCTCTTAGGAAACTTTTGAGTAGGGTCAGGGCACAGCAGCAGTTCTGGCTTGCACAAACTTGCTAAGCCGACCCATTTTTAAACCAGGCTTGGGCATCTGCCTCCTTTTTCAGCTGGTTGTGGGGAACCCGCCACGAGGCTACAGGTGTGAACTGAGAGAGAGCCATCAAGGCAACACTGGCCAACGACATGGAGGCCTTAGCCACCTGTTCCTGAAGCCTAGGTCTTCCCTTTGCACTATGTAAGCCCACTGTCAATGTTTCCCTCCTACCTTAAAGCTGATGGATGCTGCAAGGCCTGACAACAGAAGCTATTGTATGCAACCATGCAGATCTAATGGTGGGCAGTGACAGCTTCATGGACACTTTGGTATGCTGTATCCAGACGCTCTGGTTCTCAGGGCCTGGGAGCATGCCAGCAGCTGCTTTTAAAATGGTATTTGTACTTTGCTGCAGGCAGCGTGGTCTTACTCTGAGAAGCTAGGGCCTGTACTGTGCCTCTCTTACCGACTCTTGCTGGAGGCACCACATGGTGTCTTTTCCCAACACAGAAACATTTATTTAGTACCAGGGGTTCTGCTGGGCCCTATGGCCCAATTTGCAGAGATGGCTGTAGAGCAGCCAAGACCTGCTGCTGAGATTTGCTTTAGACTCCACTCAAAACTAGCAGTTATCATATCATCTAAAAAGTGGGTCTGGGAAGTATTCCTAAGTATGGCATATGCTGCCTCTAAAACTCAGAGGCCTACCAGTGGTTGTGGTTCTTTCCTAGTGGTTGAGGTATAAGTTGCAATACAATAGAGAATATGGTAGTTGTAAAAATATATCCACAAAATCTTTGATACTCTTTGATAAGCTTAAGATGAAGCTTAATCCCAGCAAGCCAGCCATGTTGTCATGAGGACATGCAGGAAACCTGTGGAAAGGGTGGTGTGGTGAGGAACTGAGGTCTGCAGCAATAGCCATATGAGTGTGCTTGGAGGTCAACCCTAGCCCAGGCAGGCCCTGAGGTGGCAGAAGCCCCTTATTTGTTACACAGCAACAAGTGACTAATATAGGAAAGAAATGTCTGGGCAGGCCCCAGATCCCAGGATGCAAAAACATTTATCAGTGTGGCCCCTGAGTCTTTGTAGAGTTTCTTTCCCACAGTCTGGATAACATGAGACTTACCAAGATATCCCAATACTTGTCACATTCCAATGACCATGATGCCGTTAATGCAATGAACCAATGAGATATTTTTAGGAATTTCAGATGATCCAGGAGAGAGCAAGGGAGTTACCACAGACTTTCCATTCTATGGCCATTTCATGTTAGGATACATTGCTTCTGATTCTTTGTGCCTATGAGTAAGAAAAATAATAATTTCCCAGATCAGTAACTGCATAGCGGGGACATGAGATTAGGTTCGTCTGCTCTAGCAAAGTCACCATATCCTGCATAAGAGCTGGAACTCATTGTGGGAATTTATGGTTACCTGCCCTAATTCCACATGGTAGTATAAACCATATCATATTTGCCATTTTTATGAAAAAATGATAAATAATTCATTAGCATTTATTATGAGGCATTAAAAAAATACCACACTAACATATTAACTGAGCAAGGAAATGAAAG
The DNA here is from genome assembly GCF_001698545.2 of Rhinopithecus bieti. Taxonomy (NCBI): domain Eukaryota; kingdom Metazoa; phylum Chordata; class Mammalia; order Primates; family Cercopithecidae; genus Rhinopithecus; species Rhinopithecus bieti. The sequence continues at coordinate 37,899 of NW_016809004.1, forward strand.
AAAAGGAGTAAAGTAAAATCAAAGGTAATATCACTGATGCTAATTTCTTGCTTTTACATGTTTTAGAGATTAATAACATGTCAAGCATTGTGTATTGCATAGATTATGGAGAGCAAAGTGTAATTGTGTAAGCTTTTGTTTTAATCGTGTAAACTTCTGTGCTAAAGTACTAAATCATTTTGTTGGGACATCTTGAAAACAATTTTATCCTGCTGGAAAATGTTTATCTTCTTTATGTTCTTTAGGAGGCATTGTAATCTGGGATCTCAGGCTGTACTGTGTGCATTCCAGCGGTTAACAAAGCCAGTGGAGCAAGAGACCATTGAAGTAATCGCTGTCCTAAAGATACAGTTTAACAGTGGCAAAACAAAACAAAACGAAAATGTACTGCAGTCAGACCACAGCGTATAAAAGACAGAGAAAAGAGTGGCTATAATTTCAATTCCAGAGAATACGTAGTATAAGAAATAATGAAGACACTTGATACTGATGAAAACCTGTGAGGACAACAAAGAAACCTGAGTATTACTGGTATTATAAATGGAATTTTAGTTAAGTTAACTGATTGGTATCTGACAGGAGATAAATGATAGAATTTTAGTATCAGAGTCTTTATTTTCTTGATTAAGAAACAGATGAAGATGGATTGGGTCCTGTACAGAAACAGCAGGCCTTGTCAGTAGGAAAACAGCATGGCCATCCGGCTTCCTGATGCGGTGCTGCCCTCTCTGTTTTCTTACAAGAAGGAAGTCTACAAGAAGGGCAGCAGTCACAGCTAAGGCAGGCCGTGCATGGACTTCTCTTTGCCAGTTACCTTAGTAGTCTTCCACTGAGTTAGCTTTCGGTTACCACCTTGAACAAGCAATTTGGATAAACAAGCAATATCTCTTTTAGATATAATTTTAAAACAATTTTATTAGATTTAATTGGCATGTGATAAATTGTACTCTTCAAATGCACAAGTGGATAGCTTTTGATGGGTGTACACCTGTGAAACTATCAAGGTATAATGAACATCAATATTGTTCGTTATTCAAGACAAGGAATATCCTACTCATCATTCCCAAAAGAATCTCCCATCCTTTGGTAATCCCTCCCTCTGGTGTCTCCCTGATCTCTCTTCTTCAACATTTCTCCTTTCCTTTAGTTTTCTTCTTAAGGGTGAGAGGCCTTCCCTCTCTGTCATTCTCTCACACTTTTACTTGTTTCTTTATTGAGTTGATTTTTTTTCAGGCTTCTGTTTGCTTGTTTTCATCTCTCTCCCCATAAGAATGGAAGTTCTAGGAGGCCAGAGTTCACTCTGTCTTGTTTCCATTGTATCCCCAGCACCTGACGTATAGTCTGGTACACAGTACAGCAGGGGTCCCCAGCCCTCAGGCAGTGGACGGGTACCAGTCTGCAGCCTTGTTAAGAAAGGAACCACATAGCAGGAGGTACTGCCTGAGCTCCACCTCCTGTCAGATCAGCAGGGGCATTAGATTCTCCTAGGAGTGCAAACCCTGTTGTGAACTGTGCATGTGAGGGATGTAGGCTGAGCACTCCTTATGAGAATCGAACTAATGACTGATGATCTGAGGTGGAACAGTTTCATCCCAGAACCAACCCCTGCCACATCGGTCAAAAAACTCTTCCATTCAACTAGTCCTTGGAGCCAAAAAGGTTGATGACTGCTGCTGCAGAGGATAAATACATGCTTGTAAATGGATTTAAAAAGTTTGTTGAATACTATTACACATCATTTGGCAAAGAAAGAAATTAAAAGGATGGCTCCTTTTCTATGAAAACTTACAGTGTAATTCTAAGTGAAGTTACAATGCCGTATGACAGTGATATGTGATATGTGCCGGGAACGAAATGGACAATGTTTGACAAACATTGTTTGTCTGGGGGAGTCAGAGAAAATAACTTGAGTGATGCCCCACTTCGGGAGGATGCTTCTTTGAGTAATCTCTGAGGCATTTTCTATGTCCAAAATGTAGAGCATTGAGAGAGAGAAATCATTTCTCCCTGTCCGGCAGACACAAGCGGCTTTGTCTCACCGCATACCCATGCATCCGTGGATCTATTAACAGCTTCTGAGGTGTAGCCAGAGATATAATAACACCCTGTCCAACAAACAAAAACACATGACAGTGGCTCTATGTATACATTTATATTCATCAGATTTGCAGAAAGAAAAACTGAGAATTATTTGCAATCAATATAAAGCCCAGTGCCAAAGACCTGACCATGTTAATGCACATAACTTTGGAAAGTAGAGGAGGTGTGGTAGACTCTTCTAAGAGTTTTAGTAAGTCCCAAATAGGATAAAGCAAGAATGAGTAACTCACTGCATACTTTTAGTAGGTTACAGTATGCAGATAGTGATACATTTAACTAAGTAACTATATATAGTTTATACTATGGACTTAATCATTTTAGAAGAGTCTTATTTTAAAATTACTGGCAATTTGAGCTACGAAGTGCAGGTTGGTCAGTGCAGTTGAATGAGCCGCTCCCTACAATTGGGCTTGGAAAGGCCAGCACCTACCTGGTGGGAAGTGATATTTTTCCTGACTATTTGGGACAGTCAGGGTGGGGGGCAGTTGGGCTGTAGAAGGCTGTCTGCCTTCAATGTCTGTGAAAGTGCTTCTAAGGAGAGTGAGAATCCTTTGGCATGTAGCAAAATCTTTACATTGCAGAGAACATAGAGTTACTGGAAATTCAAAACCCACTTCTAGAACACTAGAAATGAGCAAAAGAGAACTGCTGAGCTGCAGATTTTTGTTTTTAAGTTGACGATATCTGGAAATTGTCAAGGTAAGCTAAACACTCTCTGGCCTTCTGACTTTCATCTTCCCACGGCAGCCAATCAGACCTCAGAGTGCCCTGTGAGCTTCTGTAAGCTGCTAAGAAACCACTTAGGAGCTGACCACTTCCTCATCCAAATAAGCCTGCTTGCTCTTTTCATCTTCCCAGATACTTAGCCTATTTTGCTTAACAAACAAATAGAGAATACGATGATACCATGATTCTGATTCCACAAGCCACATGTAAAACCTATTAATCTCAAATTGTATACTTGTTAACACTGTGCGTGCCCTAGCATTGTGCTAAGGTGTATTTACAAATTTGCTGATCTGGAGGGGATTAAATACACTGAAGTAGGATCTAAGTGCTAATAATCTAATTCAGGAGAAGGTTTATACAGCACCAAGTAAACAACTGGAGCCCGGTGCTGGGTAGGCCCCATGTCACTGTCTAAGATGCAAACAGCAGCTGGGCATAAGGAGGGGCTCTGGCTGGAGAGGCCGCTGCTCATAAGCTTCCTCCGGGAGCTCTGTCCAGGCACCAACCACGAGGGAGATGTGGATCATCCTCCCCTGCGTGCGCTGGCCCCACCCTATATTTCATTCTTTATTCTCTTTACTCCCCACGTTTATTCCATGATAAACGGAGATGATTTATTGTTCAATATGTTTGCTTGTGTGATCCTATTGTGAAACTTTTGCCATTGCATGTTTGTTGTGCTTTATGTATGACATTTCATGCCTTCAAGTACTCTATGATACAAAAACAGAAAGAATACATTCAATTTTTAAGAATAGAAATCAGGCTCAGATGGTTCCTCCGGATTCTGCCCAGTCCACACAGCTGGTAAGTAACCAAGATGGGTGAGGACCCAGAGCTTCTCATGACTGTCCCAGTCATCCACGTGGACCTGCCTCCTAACCTCAACTTGAGTAATTATCTATTTTCTTTAAGACATAAATCAAATCCCAGCTCCTCTATGAAGACTTTTCTATGGCTTCTGACGGTGGTTATAAACTCCAATTTGTATCTGTGCTCTAAGCCTTTCCTGCTAAGAGGTCTTGGACAGATCACTTTTCTGATCTGAGATGTAGTTTGCCATCCGCTAAATAGAGTAAATAAGCTGAATCAACACAATCTTAGTACTGAATGGACACCTTGTTATCACAGGCAAATAGTCATAAAATGATGGTCATAAAATCCATGTCCCAACTTGCATTTCCAAAATAGTTATATTAAAGTTTCCAAGATCCAAGTCACAGAAATGGAATTTATTTTATTTATTTTTTTATTTTATTGCATCATTATTATTATTATTATTATTATTATTATTATTATTATTATTTTGAGACGGAGTCTCCCTCTGTCGCCCAGGCTGGAGTGCAGTGGTGTGATCTCGGCTCACTGCAAGCTCCGCCTCCCGGGTTCACGCCATTCTCCTGCCTCAGCCTCCTGAGTAGCTGGGACTACAGGCGCCCCTCACCACGCCTGGCTTATTTTTTGTATTTTTAGTAGAGACGGGATTTGACCGTGTTAGTCAGGATGGTCTCGCTTTCCTGGGCTCGTGATCTGCCCACGTGGGCCTCCTAAAGTGCTGGAATTACAGGCGTGAGCCACTGCGCCCGGCCTATTTTTTTAAGCGTTAAAAAAAAAAAAAAAAAAAAAAGAGCTGGAAATAATGTGAAAGTTGGTAGCACAGTTAACCCTTGAACTACACAGGTTTGAATGCCTAGGGTCCACTTAGGTGCGACTGAAACGAACACACAATATTTGTGAGATGTGAAACCTTGGATATGGAGGGAAGAACTATCTCATCTGCTGGTTCGGGAGGGGCAACTGCGGAACCCGAATATGTATACAGTTTGGTAACTGCGGGGATCCTGGAACCAATCCCCTGCAGATACCGAAGGATGACTGTAAGTAATTTGTACAAAGTTTTGAAAATGAGATTTATCCTTTTTTGTTTTCTGCCCATGGTCACAAACTTTGGTGGGCCTCCATTGATAACAAAATAAACGGTTAATATTTTATGAATACTTTTAAGATCTTTTGTTATTTGAACCCAAAAACTATTTTCTCATTTTCCTCATTCTGTCTCCACTACACATAATAAATCTTTCACACAACAGTAATCACTCCTACCAAACACTCACACTTTCTCCCATCTCTGCCTTTTAATACTGTATTATCACCCTTGGGATATTTGTGTATCAGACCATTGACATCCAATCATATATTTCAAAGTTTTGCCCAATGTTTAACCCCAGACCATTCTTTTAGCAAAATTAACTTCAGTCCTTCTGTGCTCTAAAAGTGCCTGTCTTCCACCTTGATTAGATCTCCTCTCAATTTAAATAATGGGAGCCTGTTTCAACCAGCAAAATCAAAAACGGAGACTTCGTTGTAAAAGCACTGGTGTCTTAGTCAGTGCAGCCAGATGGTAGGTAAGGGCTAGAAGAAGGAAGCCACAGGAGTCAAGGCCTCCCAGTGTCCTTCCCCCGTCTCTCCTGCCTACTTTCTGTGTCTGTTTGCAGTGTCCACCATACCGTGGACACGCAGCAGCTGGCCATGCTGGCACTCCTGTTGTCACATTCAAGTAACCCACTCAAACTTGAGTCTGAAATCTCTTAGTTATAACTTCAAATTCCCAGGGAGAGACCTTTCCTTTGCACAATGGGGTCAAATCTAGTCAGATATTATATAAATTTCCTATGGACTGAGAGAGGGACAGTTATTGTTGGTAAGGACTGACAAGTTATCCAAAAATTTTCCAGTGGAAATCTCCAAAGGAAATATCATTTGCTTTTCTTCATTCAAAGAGAACATCACATGCTATATTCTTTGCAACAGTGATATTCTATTTAGAATAATATTTTCTAGTCTCTGGAATGCCAGTACTGAAAAGCAGAATGCTGAGAGAGGTTAACTATAAAATAACTTAAAAAAAAAAGACCTTTTAGTGCTTTTCATTGCTGCCATTATCATTGTTATCTTTATCATTGTCATTATCAACATCCCTAATAGTCATGCATACTTTGCTTTGACCTGGTTTCAGACACACAGCCACTTGTGCCATACGAATAAGAAGAGTACATTTAATAAATGTACAAAGTTTCTGTTAGCCCCAGTAACTAAATAAGAATGAGTAAAGATATATTTTTGATCTGTGTCCCCACCCAGAAGCCTCCCAGAGGCAGAACCGCTATGCTTCCTGTGCAACCTGCAGAACCCTGAGCCAAGCAATCCTCTTTTCTTTATGAATTACTCAATCTCAGGTGTTTCTTTATAGCAATGCAAGAACGGCCTAATACAAGTAACTTTTGAAATGTTAGAAATTGTAGATGTTTTTAAAGGCATAAATGTGATGCTGAGGAAAACAGCTAATCTTTTTTAACTCTGAAGATTCCTTGAGAGAAATT
>NW_016809004.1:45609-54079 GCF_001698545.2 Rhinopithecus bieti
TTTCTTTCCTTTCTTCCTTCCTTCCTTCCTTCCTTCCTTCCTTCCTTCCTTTCTTCCTTTCTTTCTTCTATCTCTCTCTCTCTTCTTCTTTTTTTCTGATGGAGATTCACTTTTGTCACCCAGGATGGAATGCAATGGTGTGATCTCAGTTCACCGCAACCTCTTCCTCTTTGGTTCAAGCGACTGTCCTGCCTCAGCCTCCCAAGTAGCTGGGATTACAGGTGCCTGCCACCACTCCCAGCCAATTTTTGTATTTTTAGTAGAGACGGGGTTTTGTTATGTTGACAAGGCTGATCTCGAACTCCTAACCTCAGGTGATCCACCTGCCTCGGCCTCCCAGAGTGCTGGGATTACAGGCATGAGCCACTGCTCCTAGTCTGGGTCATTTTTTTCAAAGTGAGATAATTTGGGAGGTCAACCATGTTCACATCAATGCCTTTTACACCAATACTTGTTGCAGATGGGAATACCTCATTCCTGTCTCAAGTGAATATTTATTTTATCATCCTGTTCCTAAATTATGAATCAGGTGCTTAAGCAGGAACTGAATTATTAAGCAGCAGTAATTTATTTAAGTCACATAGAAGCAAGGCTGAAAGCATTCTTCAAAATTTATGCAAGTAATTATATTGTTGTCCTAGAGTATGTAGTGTATCTAGGTTCCACACAAAGCAATGTGACACTTAGGGAAGACATTGTGACATATTTCACAGTGTGTTTGTAACTTTAAATTATAAATATAAAAAACTTCTCATTCAAAATAAGAGCTGACCACAGAATTTATATTGGTGATGGAGCAAGAGTCTTCCTTAAAAAGGGGCAGCTAAAATTGCTGAGAATCAATCTGGATATCAGCCTCATCATGGGTTGAGAAGAATTAGGCTGTTAATGCTGCTACTTCTACTAATGGTTCCTCTGATTTTTAAACTTACACCACATTCCATGCTGCATATAAATGCTTTAAATATATTGTTTCTAACGCTTTTATTAGTCTTGCAAGAGGCTCCATTAATCTTTATTTTACGAAAAGGAAAATGGAGGCTTGGAAAGTCTTAATGAGTTGCCCAATGTCATTAGTTAAGTGTGGAATAGGAGCTGTGAGTCGAACCACACCTCTGTATGTCCTAGCCTGTGCGTTCCCAAGGGCAAAGTGACACAACATCACATATCATTTTTGCATACAGCCCTCCACCCAGTGACCACAGGTAAATGAGTTGGCTGGTCCTACAGCCCACATTAACTTGGGTTCCACCTCCTCTAGCAGAATTGAATTGTACATCAGATGGCTCAGTCTGACATGCAATGACTACCTACAGGTGCTAGGAAAAGTTAGCAATTTCAAACCTGTGTCCCTGCTATGTACAAGTCACCTGAGTGTGCTATAGATGATCCTGTCTTCCATCTAGGTAGTGACTGCATGCGCTTTTTCTTATTGTGGTTTGAACAGGACTGAGACTGAAACACAGCATTCGAAATAAATGGCCTGTCACCATTTAAGAATAACTGGAGTATTTAGCATTTATGCATTTTCAGAATTGTTAGGGATTAATTATAGTGACATAAAATTTCTGGGAGTTTTATGAATAAGAAGGGAATTGAAACTTTATTGTTTACTTCCTTTGTATTTTTCACAGAATTTGTCCTTTACGAATCATTATCACAAACCAACGACGTATACATTCATCTTACATTATTGAGAATTTTGCTAATCTTTTATAGACTTTTATAGTGTCACTGTTGTAAGAGCATTCTATGTGGAGATTTTGTTTTGAAATTCATCTCTTATTTATTCCGCAGGTGTCTACTGAATATCTAATTTGTGTCAGGACCATAGTTGAGACTGAGGGGAACAGACACTCTCAGAATCCACTTATGACAGCTCCAAATATCTATGATCCGCTTTGTCTCTTTTCCACTAGTCTCTGTGGAAGATATCTCCTCTCACTTTAAGGCTAATCCTTCCATGGGTAGCTCCTATTGATTGTAACAGTCTTCCTCTCCCCAGTTTGTTCTATTCCCCCCAAGTTCTACTCTTTCCTTTCTCCCATCCATTCAACCCTTTATTACTACTGCAATTCCCAATGTCCAGGCTACAAAATGGTCTGCAATCTTTCCCATTCTCAAGCCCACATAAACACACGCCAGAATTGTTTCTCTGTAGTTCATTGCTGTATGCCCATAGCGTCTCAATAATTATGTGTTGAGTTTAATGAATGGATAACATAAGGCAATATAAAGGTAGGAAAATATCTTATCCAGAGAAATTTTTTTAATTTTTATTTTTATGACTGGGGTACATATGCAGGATGTGCAAGTTTGTTACATAGGTAAATGTGGGCCATGGTGGTTTGCTGCACCTGTCCACCCATCACCCAGGTATTAAGCCCTGCATGTATTAGCTGTTTTTCCTAAAACTCTCCCCTCCCCATATCCCATCCTCCCTAACAGGCCCCAGTGTATATTGTTCCCTTCCTTGTGTCCATATGATCTCATTGTTCAATTCCCACTTATAAGTGAAAATATGCCGTGTTTGGCTTTCTGTTCTGCATTAGTTTGCTGGGGATAATGGCGTCCAGCTCCATCTATGTCTCTGCAAAGGACATGATCTCATTCCTTTTTATGACTGTATAGCATTCCATGGTATATATGTACCACATTTTCTTTATCCAGTCTATCATTGATGGCATTTTGGTTGATTCCATGTCCTTGCTGTTGTGCATAGTGCTACAATTAACATGTGTGCATGTATTGATTGCTGGGTCAAATGGTATTTCTGGCTCTAGATCTTTGGGGAATCACCATACCATCTTCGATAATGGTTGAACTAATTTTCATTTCCACCAACAGTGTAAAGGTGTTCCTGTTTTTCCACAAACTGGCCAGCATCTGCTGTTTCTTGACTTTTAATGATGGCCATTCTGACTGGCATGAGATGGTATCTCATTGTGGTTTTCATTTGCATTTCTCTAGTGATCAATGATGTTGAGCTTTTTTTCATATGTTTGTTGGCTGCATGAATGTCTTCTTTTGAGTATCATCAGGGTGACAGGCAACCTGCAGATAGGGAGAAAATTTTTGCAATCTATCTATCTGACAAAGGTCTAATATCCAGAATCTACCAGGAACTCAAACAAATTTACAAGAAAAAAACAAATGACCCTATTAAAAAGTAGGCAAAGGACATGAACAGAGGAAAATATTTTATAAATTTATGGGCAACATTTTGGTCTAGTCTCTAACAAGTAGCCATTTATTTGATAATTTAAAATGTTATTACTTAAAAATGCACTTTCATAAATTTTGTTTAAGGTAGATTGATCACTTGACCTCTTCGAGAACAGTCTCTTGTCTAATTTGGTTTTATGTCCTTATTTTCTAAGTGGTTTCTTATCATGGAGTAGGTATTCAACAAATATTACTCAAGTAAATTATATTTGGATTATTCACTTTTAAATATTCTCTTTGATAAGACATTATAAGCCCAATTGATGAAAAATTATTCAAGTTCACCCAGGTATTCTGTGACTAGAATTTCTATGTAAATCCAGTTGTTACACCTTTCTTCCAATAAATCATAACCAAATGTCTTTAAGAGTGAGCTGCTATCTGCACCCAAGGGGCTACCGCATCACCAGGAAAGTCATACTGTATCACTCTTTTGTCTTTTGTCTTTGTGCCCTTGAATCTACTTAGAATGTCAGGGTTTCAGACCTGGCTAAGATCCATTGCAACTCCATTCTTTCCTTCATGTCCTCAGTGCCTGAACTTTGCCGAGTCTTATTTATAGCAGCCCTGTAGGATATACATGCAAACATATATAACCAGTTACCTGAAGTCCATGCCTACAGAGGACCATTTTCAGGAGGTCCTTGTGAGAAGTTGAGATCTTCTTAGAAAACATGAGTATACATGTTTTTCCTAGACAATGTTAATATGTCTCATTCAGACTGCTGCTCTGGAAGACTCTGTCCAGGACCATCCTATGTTTGCTTTCTCCTACTATAGGCTAGTTTTCTTTCATTTATGCCCTGAAATATGAGCCAGAATTCTCTCTTTTTTCCTACAGTGTGGATCATGGGAGCTCTTTTGCAGAGCAGATATTACTCCAGCAGCTTTACAAAGGTAGTCGTCATGTTTACACTACAAAGTGGGCATTCGTGTCCGCATTTATACAGATAAGTAAATAAGATTATGAAAGTTTAAATTACTAAAAAGTACTAGAACTGAGATTCATATGCCTTAAATAGCTATGTATTTCTATAACAGTTATTTTTAATTAATAGCATATTTATTGTGTCAGAATAATAAAAGCAATTTGAATGAAAAATCAATGAACTCTATCAAACATGTCTAATTTAATTATTGGGTTCTATATCCTTGATTCCTAGGAGAAGAGCTGTATAAAAACTAGGGATTTATGAGCTGTTTAGTAGTGAAAACAATTAGGTATAACACTCATATAACATTTGTTTTAATTCTATTACTTTGCTAAAAGTTATGTTAATTATAGAGAAAGGAAATATGCTAATTATAGAGAAAGGAATTATAGAGAAAGGAAAAGGGTGTGGACAAAGGTCAAGGAAAGGAAGGTGGGAAGGACGGCTGGGCAGAGCAAGAAGTTGTGCTGTGAAGTTAGCTCAGTGGAGGCCTCAACCAGTGTCCTGGGAGTTCTGAGGTTGGGAAGACTCTCAAGATCATCCCTAGTTGGGGTGAGAGGGTGGGAGTTTGCATACCCAGTTTGATTAGTGATTGGATGTGACTACACCAGAAGGGGCATGGGCCTGGCCATGGCTGCCATAACTCCTTAGCTGGGCCATCCCTGTGGAGTGAATGACTAAGGCTGTTCTGCTAGGAGAACTCCAGGTACCTGTGAGAGAAAGTCATCCATTTCCAAAGGGAGGTCATCATAGCACCTACTGTGGAAGATTGTGGGGTAACATGAAAAACACAAGAAATGAGATAGAAAACAAAATAGATGCCTTCATTAAAGCTATGTCAAAACTTGTGTTCTTATGCATCAACTGCGAGTCAACACAAAGGGATTGGTGAAGCTGAAACTTATTTCTTTGTACTATTTTCATAATTATATGTAAGACAGTTTAATTTATATGTAACATAGACTAGTCTGAAAGTTTTATCTATAGTCTTTATTCATTTAAGGAGTTTGCTTTCTATTCCTAGATTCTAATAGATTTTTGTTATGATTGGGTATTGAATTTCATTGCACGATTCTGAGATTATTACATAATTTCTCCTCTTTTTTGTCTGTTTATGATATGAGCTGTTATTGATTGAGTTTCTTATTTTAAATCACCCTTGCTTTAAATAACCTATTTAGTCAGTAGATCGTATCATTTAATATATTGTAGAGATTAATTTGCTAATCAGTTTAGGATATTTATATCAATGCTCATGGAAGGGTTTGATTTGTAAATTTTCCTTTCTTGTCCTTTTCAGGGATATGCTGACCGCATACAAAGTTTACAAATGTGTTCCTATTTTCATTCTTATCTGTGGAGTTTGTGTGAGGTCAATGCTATTTCTTCTTTTAATATTTAGAAGAATTCACTAGTCAGGCCATTTAGGGCTAAAGTTCTTTTGAGGAAAGGATTAGAAGAATAGTTGATAATACGAGCATTACAATTTTTTATTTCTCCTTCTGTTAGTTTTGATCAATTATGTTTCTGTCATAGAATATAAATGCCAAATTATTGGCATACAGTCTATCAAAATGTTCTTTTATTATCTATGCAAATATCTGTAGGTCTGCAGTGATATTTGCTTTTTCAGTTATTGTATTGATAGTTTCCTGACTCATTTTTAAAAATCAATTTTGCTAGAAATTTATAAATGTTACTAATTATTCCAAATAATCAACATTTGGCTTTTGTGATGCTTGTTTTATATTCTCTAAAATATGCTTGTTTTATATTCTCAAAACTCTGTTCTTATCTTCATTAGTATTCTTTTCTACTTTGTGTTAGGTTTGCTGGTTTTTTAGCTTACTTTTTAATATGAACTTTTATATTATTTATTTTCAGCCTTTCTTTTTTCACAATATATGCATTTAACATCACAAATTTTTCACTAAAGCGTTGCTTTAGTTGTTTGCAACAAATTTTGATGTTTTGTTGTAATTATAATTCAGTTGAAATATTTCTAGCTTCTGTTATGTGTCATAGATTATTGTTGTGATTTATAAATTACTGAGCAATGTGTTGTTTACTATTTAACAAGTTTGCTATTTTTATAGTTTTATTTTTATTATTAGTGCCTGGCTTCTTTCTACTCAGGGAACATACTCTGATGAAGTCTATCCTTTGATAGTTATTGAGGCTTTCTTTATAGTCCAGCATATGGCCATTTAGTTAATATTCAGTATGTAGATTAAAAGACTACAAATTCTATAATAGTTACATTGTTCTGTATAGATAAATGAGGTGAACTCTTTTAATTGTATATTCATAGCTATGTTACATAATTTCTTGATGCATCAGTTTCTTAACTGTGTTACTCAGATTTTCTATATCAATGAAGATCAGTCTTCCTGTTCACTTATTTTCTCGATTATTTCAAGACATACTAAAATCTCCCAAAATGATCACATACTTGTCCCTGCTCCCTTGAATTCCCTAATTTTTGCTTTATTTATTTTGAAACTATATTATATAGATTTATAATTATATCTACTTATCTGAAGCTATGTTATAGCGATTTAGAATAGTATAACTATTTAGCATAGTATAGCTTTATTTACCTCTATGGTTTAGAATAGTCTTCATCTCTAGAAAGTCTTCTTACCTTTAAGCACATTTTTTATTATATTAGAATAGTGACATAAGCTTTTGAAAAGTATTTTTATTGTTTTCCATTATTTTAGTTTTAAACTTTATTTTTTATTTAAAGCCTGTCTCACACATGTGTAATTGAGTTAAAGATTTAATATTTTTTATGGCATTACATCGTTTGGGCTCCCTGAGAAGAAGACCATGAGACAAGGATTTTGATATACAGAGTTTATTCAGTGATTATCTTATGCTTCACTGACATGCTTCACTGCATTTTAGTTGGCAAATTAGATAGGGAAGGAGAGGAAGCCACTGTTGGTAATTTGAGCTTAATCTGACCAGGGTGGATGACAGACAGCACAGAAGGCACACCTCCCACATAATTTCCAACTCCAAAAAATGGAGTGTTTAGGCTGTTCATTTTTTAACTCTGAGGAGTCTTTGGTTGAAGGTTATTCCTGGGAGACACACAAGTGTAGAGTAGGATGCTATAGCCAAAGAATGCCTCCAGCCAAACATGCACAGGGGAAGGAGAGTAGAGACTGGACCATTATAAAAGAATCAGTAAAAGCTGATTGATATGGGCAGATAATTACCACTAGCAGCTATATTCAGTCTGACAATGTTTGTCTTTAATTAAATTCGTTAGAACATTTATATGCTTAGTGTAAATATGTATGCATATAAATTAGTTAAAATTTGCCATATAACAAATTGGGTTTTACTTTACTGATTGTGTTTCCTTCCCACTCTGATATTGCCTTTATGGATTGATCAGATTTTGTTTTTTGCATTTTCTCCTTGTATTAACTTGTAGTATTTTCTTTTACTCATCTATTCATAATTACCATAGGGAGTAGGATTATATCATGTAATCTTGCCTTGTTAATAGATAATAAAATTATGTTATTACTTCTCAAATAATGTCACAACTTTAGAACATGTTAATGGCATTAATTTCCTCCTAACTTTTACTTAATTGACATTATGCATTTAAATGTTACATATTTTTTCTTACACTGCATACAAAAATCAACTTAATATAGACTTATGTAAGATCTGACACTCTAAAACTTGTAGAAAAAAGTTTAGTAGAAAAATTCTATGACATTGGTCTGGGCAATAATTTTTTTGGATCTGACCTCGAAAGCAAAAATATGCAAATGGGATTACACCAAGCTTAAAAGCTTCTTCACAGCAAAAGTAACAGTGAACAGAATGAAGAGACAACCTCCAGCACAAGAGAAAATATGTGCAAACCATACATATAATAAGGGGGTCATGTTCAAAATCTATAAGGATCTCACAGGACTCAATAGCAAGCAAACAAATAACACAATTAAAAATTGAGCAAAGAACCAGAAAAGAGAATTCTGGAAAGAAGACATACATATAGCCAACAGGTATACAAAAAATTGATCAACATTACTAATCATCAGGAAAGTGCAAATTAAAACCACAATGAGGTTTCACCTCACTGCTTTATTATTATTATTATTATTATTATTATTTTTATTTCTTTATTTATTTATTTTTAATATACTTCAAGTTCTAGGGTACATGTGCATAACGTGCAGGTTGTTACATATGTATACTTGTGCCATGTTGGTGTGCTGCACCCATCAACTCGTCAGCACCCATCAATTCATCATTTATATCATGTATAACTCCCCAATGCAATC
>NW_016809004.1:56527-88471 GCF_001698545.2 Rhinopithecus bieti
CTCAGTTCCCCTGGCTAGGAAAAGGGATTCCCTTCCCCCTTGCACTTCCCAGGTGAGGCGATGCCTCGCCCTGCTTCAGCTCTTGCTGGTCCGGCTGCAGCAGCTTACCAGCACCGATTGTCCGGCACTCCCCAGTGAGATGACCCCAGTACCTCAGTTGAAAATGCAGAAATCACTGGTCTTCTGTGTCGCTCGCACTGGGAGTTGGAGACTGGAGCTGTTCCTATTCGGCCATCTTGCTCCGCCCCCTCACCTCACAGCTTTTAAATGGTTACTATTAAAAAAAAGATAAGTGTTGGTGAGGATATGGAGAAAAATGAACTCTTGCACACTATTGGTGGGCATGTACATTAGTAGAGCTATTGTGGAAAACAGTAAAGAGGTTTCTCAAAAAATTAAAAATAGAACTACCATATGACTCAGCAATCACACTTTTAGGTGTATACCCAAAGAAAACAAAAATAGTACATCAGAAAGATATTTGCACTCCTATGTTTATTGCAGCATTATTCACAATAGCCAAAATATGGAATCAACCTATGGGTCCTTCAACAAATGTATGGATTAAGAAAATGTGCTATATGTACACAATGGAACCCTTAAAAAAAAAAGGAAATCCCATGATTTGCAACAAGATAAATAAAGCTGTATGACTTTCTGCTAAGTGAAATGACTCAGTTACAGAAATACACACACTATAATCTCACTCATGTGTGGAATGTAAAAAGTCAAACTCACAGAGGCAGAGAATGTGGGTTACCAGGAGCTTCAAAGTGAGGTGGGGATTGGGAAGATGTTGGTTAAAGATACAAAATTTCAGTTACATAGGAGCAATAAATACAAGAGCACTATTGTACAACTAAGTGACCATAGTAACAATATATTGTAAACTTGAAAATTGCCAAGAGAATAGATTTTAAGTGTTGTCACCACACACACACACACACAAACACACACAATATTAGGGAGCCAGATGCAGTGGCTTGCACCTGTAATTCAAGCTCCTCAGGAGGTTGAGGTGGGAGGATCTTTTGAGCCCAGGAGGTCAAGGCTACTGTGAGCTATGATCTAGTCCAGTAAATATGTGAGGTAATGCATATGTTAATTACCTCTATTCAGGCATTCCATAAGGTACATATATGTTGCAAAACATCGTGTAGTATAACATAAATATATACAATTATTATTTGTCAACTGAAGAGAATAAAAAACACTAATTTGACATAATTTTATGTCTCATAAAGAATGTTATTATTGCCTTATAAGTAAATATTTAGTTAATTTTATTTAAATTTTCTCACACATTTACCCACTATATTCCTCATTCTTAACTTCTGAAATTTCTTCTTTTAATCTGAAGTTATATTCCATATGCACAAAATATTCTCCTTGATAGTTCTTTAAAGTCAGATTTAGTTTTCTCAATTTTGTTTGTCTACAAATAAATTTTTTCGCATTCATTGTTGCAGGATATTTTTATAAGGCATCCATTTCCCAGTTGAGATATTCTCTGACAACTTTTAGGATATCATTATGTTGTCTCCTGGCTCATCAACTGAGAAGTCAGCTGCCAGTCTTATTGTTGCTTCTGTAAAGGAATGTGTTTTTCACATCTGGCTATGGCACTTACCCGAGGTAAGGACCTATGTGAACAAAGGCATGCACTTATTACATAACATAATACTAACTACTTCTCTGATCCAGATATCTTGTTTGAGCATTCAGAACGAAATTATTAAGGTTAAACATACAAAATCTAATAGTCATCCTCTCCTTTCCTTCTGGGACTCACAATAAACCTATATTACACTTATAGTTGCATACTACATATCTCTAATATTCTTTTTGCATCCTTTATTGTGTTTTTCTCTGTGTCTCAATTCGTCATTTCTAATGACCCATCTTCCAATTCTCAAATCCTGTTTTCTGCTGTGTCTAATCTGCTGTAAGAACACTTTAGTTTTTTCTTATCTTCATATATCATTATATTTTTTAGATTTTAGAATTTCAACTTAAAAATAGACTCTAATTAACTGATGAAAATGTGCATCTTTTAATCTATTGTCTGCAGATTTTCCTCTATTTGTAAAGTTTGCTTCTCATAGTATTTAAAAGCCATTGGTAGTTCACATTTATAGTTGGATCAAACATAGGCTTATTTTTATTGTCTCTTTTTTATTTTGTTTTCATTCTGTCTTTCTGCCTTTTTTTATAATTAATGCACTGTTATCTCCCTTAGGGGAAAATCTTTGCTTGTAATGGTGCTGTATTTTTTCTTTTTAATTGATACATAATAATTATGTGTATTTATGGGTATGTGTGATATTTTAATACATGCATACAATGTGTAATGATCAAATCAGTATAATTAGGATATACATCACCTTAAACACTTATTTCTTTGTGTTGAAAACATTTCAAATCTTCTCTTTTAGCTATTTTGAATTATACTATAAATTATTATTAATTGTAGTCACCCTACTGAGCTAACACTAAAACTTCTCCCTTCTATCTAACTGTATGTTTTTACCCATTAACCAGCCTTACTTCATTCCTCATCCTCCATTTCCAGCTTCCAATAACCATGATGAGATCAACTTTTTTAGCTACACATTTGAGTAAATACATGTGTCTTTCTGTGACGAATGACATGACAAGAACTTGTGTATATCTGTCTTTCTGTGACTGGATTATTTCACTTAACATAATGATTTCCAGTTCAATCTGTGTTGCTGCAAATGACAGGATATTTTTCTTTTCCAAAAGCGAATAGTATTCCGTTGTTTATATCTACCACATTGCCTTTATTCATTCATTCACTGATGGACCCTTAGCTTGATTCCATACCTTGGCAATTGTGAACAGTGTTGCAATAAACATAGGGGTTTAGATATCCATTAGTGGGACTACTGGATAGTATAGCCATTTTATTTTAGGCTTTTTTTTCTTTTAGAAATATCCGTTAAAAAATGACTGTGATAATTTACATTCCCACCAATGGTGTCTAAATAGTTTTTTTTTTCTCTGTATTCTTTCCAGCATTTTTTTTTTTGTATTTTTGATAATAACCATGCTAATTGGGTAAGATGATATCTTCTTGAAGTTTTGATTTCTAGTCCTCTGATAGTTATTGATGTTGAATATTTTCTTATATACCTGTTGATCATTTGTATGCCTTCTTTTGAGAAATGACTACACATGTCCTTTGCCCACTTTGAAATGGGATTCTTTGTTTTCTTGCAGTTGAGTTGTTTGAGTTCCTTGTATATTTTGTGTATTACTTCCTTGTTTGATGAATAGTTTACACATATTTTCTCTCATTTCATAGATTGTTTCTTCACTCTGTTAATGGTTTCCTTTGCTGTGCAGAAGCTTTTTAAATTTAATATAGTCTCATTTGCCTATTTTTTTTTTTTTTTTTTTTTTTTTAGTTTGCCTGTTTGGTTGCCTTTTGAAAGATTAGCCATAAAATTTTTGTCTAGACCAATGTCTAAGCTATTTTCCCATGTTTTCTTCTAGTGGTTGTACAGCTTCAGGCCTTACCTGTTAGCTTTTAATCCATTTTGAGTTGATTTTTGTATGTGGTGAGAAATAGGGGTCTGTTTTCATTCTTCTGCATAATAAGTTTTCATTGCATGCTGTGCATTACATACAAAAACTTTAGAATGTTATCTTTCTTTAGAGAGAGTTTGCTCTTCCCTAGGTGAGTCTGATAAAGGAGGATGCCATCACCTTTGTCCACTCAGGGACGTGTGCAGTCAAGGCTGGTGTGTATGCTTGATATAGACCAAGTCTGCCTCTTATTTCCATTGTCCCTCTATAGTTTTAACTAAGAGTCTCATATTTCCTCAAGGTCTCCATTCTTTGTGCTTTCTAACTACATAGTTTTTTTTTCTCTCAAGCCTTCTAGAAATTATGCTGCACAAACTCAGGATAAATGTGGCTGCACAAATCAGATCCCCTCTTGAAGTTTGTTTCCTCTCTCCAGCTTCCTCTGTCTCACCAGCTCTCTATTGATTTTGAGTAGATGATTTCATACTTTACCTGGCTGTCCTATGTATGCTTCATAAGAGTGGTGGTCTCCTACTAACTACTCTGTACTGACATGGATGTGCAAGCACAGATTTATTTTATAATGATTATGTTTGCATCATGTCCTTATAGGTATTCATTTAATAATGTACAATCAGGCAAATTCTACTTGAGTTTGGCAGATAGTTGGCCAGAATCCATTACTAGTTTACTAGCAAGAGAATTTTATTTTACATATTCTACAATTAGGTTACTGTTTAATTAGTTTAATATAATATAGTTATATGTGAATTAAATTATTGGTAATAATTTATTTTATTATTTTTAAATTTAAAAAATCACCTCAAATTGTCTTATGTAGGTATATGAACTAGGAAAATCCTAAATGACAGCTGTACTCTAGAACTCTTGAACTTAGACCATCTATAATCAGGTAAATAACATCAGTAAAGAAATACTGCCTAAATTATGCCTGTTAGAAATGTACTGATGTGGAGAAAAGAAGTGGAAAATTGGAGGGGAAGCTTTCTTTTTTAATAAGAAGATAATAAAATTGGAATAAGAAACAACAGAATGGGGAGTATTTTATAATACTGAAGAGAATAGAAATGTGTTGCATTGGAGAAGATATTTTAAGATCAGAAGTGAACATATTAAGTGTTTTGTTAGAAGATTTTAAAGCATAATTATGGCCAGGTGTGATGGCTCAAGCATGTAATCCTAGCACTTTGGGAGGCCAAGGCAGGCAGACCAACTGTGGTCAGGAGTTCGAGACTAGCCTGGCCAACATGGTGAAACCTTGTCTCTACTAAAAGTACAAAAATTAGCCGGGCGTGATAGCACATGCCTGTAATCTGGGATACCTGGGAAGCTGAGGCAGGAGAATCGCTTGAACCCAGGAGGCAGATGTTGCAGTGAGCCAAGATCACGCCACTGCACTCCAGCCTGGGCAACAGAGCAAGACTCCATCTCAAAAAAAAGTGTAATTGTATAAATTTTGCAAGGTTAGAAATATCCCATATGATTAAGGTATAATCTACTAAGTCAGTAAATTTAAGAGAGTCCCAACTTGCCACAATATGGGGCTGCTACCTCATTACATGGTGTTAGAATGAGGAAATGCACATAGGCTATAATTAGGGAAAAAGTGACCTGAGAAGAAGTTGGAGAAAGGTTTACATGTGGTAAATGATGATACCAAAAGAGAACAGACATATGTATATTAATTAAACAGTTTAGTTTTGAGCCCTTCAGTGCTAGAATTTTCTGAATAATGGAGGTGTGTTGTCTTCCTCACTCTTGTATTTATAGTTTATGCAAATAAACTATGTGTTTGTAAATCAACATTTCTTACCAGTTCAACATGATGTCCTTACGTCTTGAAGGGAAACTTGAACTGGAAGAGAAAATTATAATTGCTAGAGACAGCAGTAGTTATTTTAATGATCCCTTTCTGTGATGGATGCTACTCTATTATGTACATTAACTAATTGTCTCCTCACAACACCCTAGGTATCCGTGTTACAGATGAGGAGACGGAAGCATAGAAAGGTTAAAACTTGCCCAGGGACACCAAGTTAATGCAAGCACTAGACGTCCAGAGGAAGCACTAGATGTGTCCTCTGTTTGGAAATATCTTTCCCAAGATGTATTTTCTGGTCTCAGCTTAAATGTTAATGCTCAGGAGGTCTTCTGTGAACACTGTCTGAAATAATTGCCTCGTCTGCCACTATCACATCATTGTATTTCCATTCTCTACACAGCATTTCCAGTAATAAAAATTTATTTTTATTTGCTTATGTGATTAAGTTTTCTTTGTTAATATTATATACCTGCTTTATTTATTGCCATAAAATATGAGACATTTCATTTCTTGTTTCCTTCTGTATCCACAATAGGTACTTAATAGGCACTCAACAAATATTTGTTGAATGAATGAATGAATGTCAAATTGGTCAGTTGGCTTGGGTACTGCAATTGTAGTGTCATGCTGCCATTATAATCTTTCCTAGTAGCCACAATTGGCAAGAAAAGCAAAGGACGCCAAATGGAACTCAGGATAGGTAGACAGGGGAATCAAGGCGGATTATTCCTCTCTGGGATGTGTGCCAAAATATGAATACTTCATTGTTTAATCAGCTCAGTAGTCGTAATGGTCAATACGGTTCCCCTTTGCCCTAGAATTCTCTTTTCACTGGAATCAAGAGAAGGCAAGAGACACTCCCAAATTGAGATTAGTAAGTGGGAAGTTGGCACAAGATATTTTTGAATAAGCAATATTTTTCCAGCATATTTAAAATACAGAAATGGATCACCAGAGACACTGCTTAGTGTCTCACAACCAGGAGCATACATGCTGCTGTCAGACAGCCCTGCCAGCACTGTGCTTTACTGAGTGTGTGACCTCGGGCAGGCTACCTAATTTTCCTAATTACATCCTTGTAAATTGGTAGCAGAGAGCATGTTTGCTAAGTCTTCATGGTTGTTTTCATAGGCCTCTCTTATGTGATAAACTATGAGGGTTTTTATAATCTACAACAGACATTTCAGGAAAGGTTGATGTTCAGATATAATTCAGTAAAAATCACTGTCAAAGGGGGTAAAAAAGAGTTAGATACAAACCACAGAAATTTGAACTTGGGGTATCACTCAAAGAGCATTTCAAATGGGAGAAAAGTGAAAAAAACAATGGTTTTGTGTCTTCTCATTTCCCATCACTTTACTGGAGGAAGATGAAGTCTCATAAAACTGCAAATGGAAAATAATATATCCTGTCAAGCTTGGCTAGGTATTGGGCAGTTAAATGTCAGCTCAAAATATTTATCTTAGAGCATTTCCTGGTGATTTATTCCTTGCAGAAATGCTATGTGTAAGTATAGTAAAAAAACAAACAAATAAACAAAAAACAAAAAACAGACAACCCTTTGGTATGTTGTCTTTCGTCATAAATACATCTTCTCTCTCATTTAGCAACATTATACCTTCCCTTTCATTCCTGTTTCTCACTTTCTTTTATGTCTGAGTCTTCTAGGTTTTATCTCTAACATCTCTACACTTGGTAATTGGATGTATATGTCTGAGTTTTAATATATACTGAAGATTGTGCTATATTTTGAAATAGCATGAAAAAATATGGCTCATGATTGCCACTTAAGACACCCAAAATGCAGGTCAAGCTTCATGAAGCACATGCAAAACTGAAGAATGAGGAGGGGAGTGACAGTCTAGTGGAGATTGATAATCCCCTTTTGCTGAAGAGCAGCATAGCATTTTGGATTGTAGGCACAGGCTTCAGCAGGCCCAGAGCTTATCACCTAAGCCTGTTGCTTTTGCATGAGCTCTGGAGAGTCTGTTAACTTTCTGACTCTTAGTGTCCTTACATGTAATAGAGTAGATGTTAATGCAGTTACATTAGTGAATGACATAAATGAAACACTTAGTTTGGTATCTCATTATTGTAGCTGCTCAATAACTAATATCAATTGTTATTAATTTGAATGCTGGTTACTTCAAAACTTCTGGAATCAGTAATAATTTGTGTGTGTGTGTGTGGTTTAAATTCTGCTTGTGTGTTCAAGCCACCTATGTATACAGGAGAAATAATTGCCTGTGCTGACCACTGAGTCTAGAGTCCCGTTCAGGCCCCTATGCCCATTTTGGCCTTTGTCTCAATTCTGCCAAGGATGGATTTTGCTGCTGTGGAAAAGAGGGCTACTATTTACGTGTATGGCATTCCATGGATTTGCACAGTCTACAACACTCATCTACGTGCATGGAAGCCCCCTTAAGAGTGCACTTTCTGGATGGCAGTTGTTGGGCTTCTCTCAGGGAGCAAAGACACACTGTGTCTCTTCAACTACGCAAGACAGTAGCCAGAAATGTCCATGCTCAGTGGGCTGTACCTGAAGTTTATGCCATATGTAATAGATATTCCTTAGGCAGAAAATAATTTATAGAGCTCAGATTTTTCATGTTGTCATATGAAAACATGACATGTTAATATGTCATATATAAATTATATGTTATACCATATATTACATGATATCTGATATAATACCTATGGTTTTTTATATTGGCAGAAAAAATAGTCATATAGAATAAAGAAATATATTATTAGGTGACAGACAGCAGGTGAAGTACTGAGGTGTGTTTTGAAAAGCATATTTCTATTTAAATGAAAACATATGATCTCATAATGAAATTCAAAAGGACATAAATTCTTCCACTTCTTTGATCAAAGGATCACTGTAAAATGATCTTTACAAATTGGCATGAGTAGACCAGTTACATACAATTTTGCACTTTTAAATTTGAAGCTCTCATAGAGGCTCCTTCAACTTTTGTATGTAAATCTCTCAAGGGTAGAATCTGTGTCTCCTTTTAAGGGGTGATAATAAATATGTTTATGATTAATATAATTAATTGCTGACATGATTAATGATATTCAATAAATAATTGAGTTAATGAATTATTCAAAATGGTTATTTAATAGTTGTGCCTGGTATATTTTTAAAATAATATTTGTTCAAAAACTATCTGTATGTCCTTCACTGATTTTACTGAACAGATAATTAATTATATATCACTTATGATGTGTCAGGTAATATTCTAAGCCTCTCACATGTATTAACTGGTTTAATTCTTATGATAACCAGAAAGTAGAAAGTAGGTGCTTTTATTAACTTATTTAACAAAAGAAGAAACTGAGGAACAGAGACTCTAAATTCTTTGTCTAAATTCTCATGACAGTAAGCAGCAAGCTGGAATTTACACCCAGGCAGCCCCACTCCAGACTCAGTGCCCTTCTAGCAGCCCAGCTGCCTTCTGCAGATGCCAGCTAAGAAGGACCACCCTGAAGACACTGGATTTTGAAATGTCATCTATTCTCCTTAAAAAGTACAGTCTAATTTACGGTAATTTCTTATGCATTGGTTCTCATAAGCCAGTCACATAATTCCTTCTTGGGAGGTATTTGAGGATGAGAGAGATTTAGCATTTTTTTCTGCCGGTATTTGGGTCATGCCAAATATGTCTATGTACAGTACAATTCCGGAGGACAAATCATCACATTTAATTTCATTTTTGGTGCATAACTGAGTCCTGTCTCTCCTACAGATTTTTGGGGGTGGTGGTGGAGGGAGTGGAAACTTCTAGGAAACATTTGTATAGAAGCATCAAGGGGCTGGATAAGGTAGGAGAGAAAAAATAATGCTCATTTTTATGGACACTAGGTGCCTGAAATGATTTTCTGATTAAACTAATGATTCATGCTATAGACTTGTGTGTTCAAAAAAGGTTGCTTTGGTAGCAAGCAACAACCATGTTTTTCATAGTCATCTTCAAATGAGACAAGATATAAATATTTTTAATATTTTTAAGATACTAAGTTATCGCATAGCAAGTTACTTTATCTTCATAGCACTTTACCAGGATTATCCAAAGAAATCATGAGTATTTGGTGAAGTTTTCTCTATGCTTACTTGGTGGGAGAACTCCTTTACTTTTAGTAAGTGATATCATAATCACTGATATGTCTTTGCAAATACATGCTTTTAAACAGAATTTTCTCTATTCTATTTTTAAAAATTATTTTAAACTTCTTATCATAATGCTTTATTCACACATGCAGCATTTTTTATTTAGGAAATAGGCATGAATGCCACTTTTGTCCTTTTGCTTTTATAAAATAGCATTTTATGTCTTTTTTTTTTTGCTGAATTCGTGGGTGAAGTTTTCTCTTCGTAACAATAATGTGCTCCACTGCCTTAGAATTCCACGACATCTAAGAAATATCATGTATTTATAGCAGTTTCAGTAATAATGATACCTCATATGTAAGTGCTATCTTCAGTGAGTCAGGTACTGCAGAGAGCACCCTGCATATGCCATATAAAACAATCTTTAAAGGTTACTCTTGCTATCCTATTTTTACAGACAGAGAAACAAACCTTAGAAGTAACTTACGCAAGGTTTTGAAGATAGTAAATTGCAAAGCCAAAGGTTTATCTCAGCCTCGCCTTCAATAGACATCCCCATTTCACACCTTAACATTTGGCAATATTTTTACATTCTTTGTCCTTTTCTTTTCCATGAAGTGTTTTGAGAGATAGGAAGTGCATTGACTAATAAAGAAACTGAGATTCTGTGAGGTTCAGTGATTTCCTCAAGTGAACAATGCTAGAGAGGTAGTTAAAAACCTGTGTGCTAGTAACCATTGACCTTTCTCCTTAAAGACAGAAGTGAAAAGTTTGAATTATAATTGCCCTTATGTGCCATGCATTCTCTCTTTACATCACAGTATTTTCAAAATCCATTCATTCATTCATTGAATACTATTTTCATCTAAAATGCCATGAACTATGGCAGTCACTAGACTTATAATGAGTCACGTAGCCTTGTTTCAAAGGGTGCATGTTCTAGTAGGCATGAAAAGCATACAAACAGCTAAAAATAAAGGGTTTTGTGTTGGAGGTGTACACGGAGCACCATGAACACAATATGTGCACTTCACTTTGAGTCAATTCTGTGCTACATGCTTATACTAATTTAATCTTACCCTGTAATGTGTCAGCTAAGGAAGTGACAATCTGCAGAAAAAGATACCAATTGTCATTACATAAGCTCCTAACAACAGAACTCCAAAATGCATGAAGGAAAATTTGACAAAAATGAAGGGAGAAATAAACAATTAAAAATGAATAGTTGGAGAGTTCAGTATCCCACTTTTAATAATCAATCAAATTACTAGGAAGATAACAAAGAAATTGAAGATTTAAACAATACTATAAACCAACTAAACTTAATAGACATCTAGAGAACCCTCCACCAAATAATCACAGAATATGCATTATTATCAAGTGCACGTGGAACATTCTTCAGGGTAGGCCATATTATATTTAGGTTATAAAATAAATCTCAGTAAGCTTAAATGATAAAAAATAATGTTAACTATCTTCTCCAACTACAAAGAAATATAATAGGAAATCAATAACAGCAAAAAAAAAAAAAAATGGGAAACTCACAAATATGTGGAAATTAAAAGTATACTCTAAGAAACCAATGGTCTAGAGAGGAAATCAAAAGGGAAATTCGAAGATACTTTGAGATAAGTAAAAATGAAGACACACATATCAAGCCATACAAAAACTTATGTGGTTCTGCTAAGGCAGTACTTAAAGAAAAAAAAAATTATACTTAAATGCCTAATTAAGAAAGGAGAAAACTTAATCAACAACCTAACTTTTAGATAAGACCCTGAACAAATAAGAGAAAACTTAATCTAAAACCAAATGAAAAGAAGTATAAATATTAAAGTGGAAATTAATGAAATGGAGAACAGAATAAACAGCTGAGAAAAACCAATGAAAACAAAGTGGCTTTTTGAGAAGATCAATGAAATTTACAAATGTTTAGCTACATGAACCAAAAACAACAGAGGGAAGTTTAAAACTACTAGGATCAGAAATAAAAGAGAATACATTACTGCTAACCTTACATAAATAAAAAGAATTACAAAGGAATACTATGAATAATTGTATGAGTCAAGAAGAGGTAGAAAATATGAACAGATGTATAAGAAATAAAGAGATTGAATAAGTAATTAGAAAAAAGAAACTACCCATGTAAGCTTTTCATAGGAAAGATCAGTTCTGGACAACTTCATCAGTGAATTCCATGCCAAATGATTAAGCAAGAAGTAGCACCAATCTACCAAATGCTTCTCCTGAAAAAATGAGGAAGAGAACACTTCCTAACTCATTCTATGAGGCCAGTACTACAATGAGACAAAAACTCTCACAAGATACAAACACTATAGAGTTTTTTTTAATATAAATATGGATACAAAAGTCCACAATAGAATACAATTGACTCTTGAATAACGTAAGGGCTAGGGGTGCCGATTCACTGTGCAGTTGAAAATTCACATATAACATTTAACACCCCTCAGCTTCTGTTGATCAGAAGCTTACAAATAATAATCAATTAACACATATTTTGTATGTTATATATATTA
The DNA here is from genome assembly GCF_001698545.2 of Rhinopithecus bieti. NCBI lineage: Eukaryota > Metazoa > Chordata > Mammalia > Primates > Cercopithecidae > Rhinopithecus > Rhinopithecus bieti. The sequence continues at coordinate 68,574 of NW_016809004.1, forward strand.
TACACTGTATTTCTTACAAGGAAGTAAGTGAAAGGAAAATGTCATTAAGAAGTCATAAGGAAGAGAGAATATACTTACAGTATTCTACTGTATTTATCAATAGCGTGAGTTTACATAGTCTGTTTACTAGACAAGTTGTCTGTCTGAAATGGCAGGTAGTTACAGCTACAGACTTCGATCTACAGTACACATCAAACAGTTCAACTTTTTATTTGAATGCCATGACTTTTCTTTGCTTCTTGGAAGCACTTCCAGTATCACTAGTGGCACTTTGTATGGGTCCCATGGTGTTAAGGTTTATATTGTTGCACTAAACATGATGAAAAATACCTGACAACCAGGAAAGATCACTTTATACTGTCATGTGCAATTTCCTAGAAAAAATGAACTGCTCACACAGAGATGATGAGCGTCACAAGGTGTTTTAAGCAGATACAACACTTGAGCTTACCATGATATCAACAGGAAGTGGTTATGAAATGATTACAGTGGTACAGTATGTTCATTGTATGCAGTAATGATTTAATACTGCATATTTACATTTGTTTACATCTCTCTTGACTGTGAATGGCATTATGGCTGATCTGTAAGCATTTGTGTGCAAAAGTCTTAGTAAATGTTAACATTTTATAATAGATTTGTGTATATTTTATAGTAGTAAATCATACGATAGGTTAATAGTTACATATATTTTATGCATTCGTGACATATCTAACTTTTTCTTATTTTTTATTTTTTTGTAATTTCTAGGCTACACGGTTTGAGAGCAGGTTTTGTAAATTGTCACAAAATTCTAAAATGTCCAATGTATTTATTGAAACAAATCTATGAATACAAAATCCTAGAAAACCTTACTCTAATTTCTAACATCTGAAAATTAATGCAATATACAATAGAATAACAAACAAAAATCACTGGACTTCTTTAATTGCAGAAAAAAGATTTGACAAAATCTAACACGATTTTATGACAAAAGTATTGAACAAATTAGGAATAGAAGGAAACACCTTCAACCTGATAAAGGGTATCTATGAAAATCCTGCTGCTAACATTATACTTAATGATGAAAGATGGAATATTTTTCTTCTAAGTTTAAAATGACAAAGATGTTCATTCTAGTCACTTTTATTCAACATTTTATTGTATTTGTTTCTCCAGAGAATTAGTCAAGAAAAGAAAGAAATTTTCTATGTTGGAAATAATTGAAATTATCTCTATTTTCAGATGACCATGACCTGGGATATGGAGTACACTCAAAAATAATCTGAACTAATAAACAAATTCTGCAAGTTTGAAGAATACAAGTTCAATAAAAATAATTAATTATATTTCAATGTGATACAATAAACAATCTTAAAATTAAGAAAACAATTTCATTTACAGTAGAATAACAAAAAAATACTTAAAAATGAATTTAATTGTGAGATACAAATTGGTACCTGAAAACTACAAAAACATTCCTGTACAATATTAAAAGTCTAAATAAATGGAAAATCATCTTGTATTCATGGAGCAGAAGATTTAATAATTTGAAGATGGCAATACTTCCCAAATTGACACACAGATTTGATGCAATGCCTGTCAGAAATCTAGCTGACTGTTTTGGAAATTGAAAACTGATTGTAAAATAAACGGAATTGCAGGAGATATGGAATCACCAAGGAATATTGAAACAGAAGAACTAAGTAGGAGAGTGTGAAATACCTAGTCTCATATCTCATTACAAAACCAAACCAAACAAGGCATTGGCACAAGAAAACACCTATAGATCAATGGAACAGAACTGAGACCCCAGAAATAAAACCAAGTGGTCAGCTGACTTTTTGCAAGCTTGCCGAGACGATGGAATGGGGAAAAATATTTTTTTAATAGACATCACAGGGATAATTGGATATAAATATCCAAAAGAATGAATTTGGATGCTTATCTTGCACCATACACAAAAATAACTGAAAATGAATTCAAGGCTATAACTATTAACTCAGAAAAAAAATGAGCTACATTTTCATGATCCTAGGTTTGGCAAAATACTCTTAAATATAACTCCAAGAAAACCTCACCAAAAAACCTGGGTAAATTGAACTTCATCAAAATTAAACATTTTGGGCTTCAAAGGGCATCATTAATAAAATGAATAGACTTACTACAGATTGTGAGGAAATACTTGCATATCATATATCTGGTAAGCAAATTGTTTCTAGAGTAACATATAAAAAAAACTCTTACAACTCAATAAGGAGAAGACAAATAACACAAACTAAAAATTGGCAAAGGATCTGAATAGATTTATCTCCCAGCAAAATCTACAAATAGCTGATAATCACATGAAGAGGTGCCTGGCATCATTAATCATCAGGAAAATGCAAATCAAAACCACAACTAGGCACTACATCATACCCACTAGGATGGCCAGAACTCAAATGACAGATAATAGGTATCAGGAAAGATGTGGAGAAATTGGAACCCTCATACGCTGTTGGCAGAATTTGAAATGATACATCCACCTTGTAAAACAGTTTGGATGTTCCTCAAAGGATTAAACATAGAGTTACCATATGATCCAAAAACCCTACTCTTTGATATATACATAAGAAAAATGGAAACATATATTCACACAAAAGCTGAAACATGAATGTTTATAGCAGCATTATTTTTATAGTCAAAAGATAGAAATAACCTAATACCTGCCTACGGTTGATGCTGATAAACAAACTGTGATCTGTCCACACAGGGGAATATGGGTGCAGGGCTTCTTTGAATTGATACATATGTCCTAAATGTCCTCAACTGCACTGATGGTTGCATGATTCATGAATATACCAAAATCAATTGACTTGTTAACTTTCTAGTATGTGAGTCATATTTTAATGAACCACTAAGAAAATTTAAAAACATGAGTAGGAGAGACCTTCATGTTAACAAGAGGAGAGGCTGCCAGGCGCGGTGGCTCACGTCTGTAATCCCACCACTTTAGGAGGCTGAGAGGAGCAGATTGCCTGAGCTTAGGAGTTTGAGAACAGCCTGTGCAACATGGTAAAACCCTGTCTCTACTAAAATACAAAAAATCATCCAGGCATGGTGGCGGGCACCTGTAATCCCAGCTACTCAGGAGGCTGAGGCACGAGAATTGCTTGAACCTGGGAGGCAGAGGTTGCAGTGAGCAGAGATGGTGCCACTGCACCCCAGCCTGGGCAACAAAACAAAACTCTGTCTCAGAAAAAAAAAAAGAAAAAAAAAAAAAGAAGAAAAGAATGGGAGAGCCTTGACATGGGTGGAGCAGCTGAGGTGCAGAGTAGGGAATGTGGGGAGGTGAGCAAGTGGCAGCAGGTCCCCAGAGGCCTCATGTCTGTGGTAAGGAGTTTAGAGTTTATTCTGAGAAGGATGGGATAAAATTGAAACATTTTTTAAAAAGGAGTGACTTAATCAGCTTGGTGTGTTATGACAGACTCAACATGGAGAAAGAAGGATGGTTTGACAAGTGGCCAGGTTGGAGGCAGGAACACTGAAGAAGTAATCCAGGAGAGAAGTGATGAGGCCTAAATGTCAGCAAGGAGACAGAGAAGAACGGTTTAATTATAGGAGATTTAAGGCATTAAAGGATCAGGCCCTGTTGATGAGGTCAGGGATAAGGAAGACTGGAAAACCTGGGGCTCTGAGGATTCCTGCAGGTGACAAGCTGAGTGGTGACTCACTTCCCCAAGGGTGTGGCATGGGAGTTGGAGGTCACCTGCAACCCCCACTTGACTCTTTGGCGGGATCTAGAAACCAAACTGGCACCAGATTAAGAAAACAAAAGCATACCTAGATTTCATTAGTTTTACATGTACATTAGGCTCTTCATAACAGTGTAAGGTCTGGGGAGGCCGAGACGGGTGGATCACGAGGTCAGGAGATTGAGACCATCCTGGCTAACACGGTGAAACCCCGTCTCTACTAAAAAATACAAAAAACTAGGCGGGTGAGGTGGCGCCTGTAGTCCCAGCTACTCGGGAGGCTGAGACAGGAGAATGGCGTAAACCCGGGAGGCGGAGCTTGCAGTGAGCTGAGATCCGGCCACTGCACTCCAGCCTGGGCGAGCAAGACTCCGTCTCAAAAGAAAAGAAAAAAAAAAAAAAAAAAAGAGTGTAAAGTCTGAAGAAGTGATCAAAACAAGATGTTTTTATACATTTTAGACAAAGGACAATACATTTGAGAAGAAATGACAGAACAAAGAAAATCTGGCTAGGGCAGCGAATTTCTAGGGGATAGAACTAGGAGATATATAGAAGTGGGGTGTAAAACTAGCGGATGATAAGAGTTATTTGGGTAAGTATAATTATTCAGATACCTTGCAGTCCCCAGTTCTCAGGCTCTGGTGATAAGGGCTGTTTTCTTGCCCTAATATGAGGAGGGCACCCCTCCCAGAGGAATCTTTATGGCTTGCTGCATGTAGGAAGAACAGTGAGCTCACTCTGTCTGAAACTACAATTTCTCTAATTTTTTCAGCTTGAAGTAATCAATATGCCAATTACTCACATTTTGGGATGGTAAGTTCTTCACTTCTTCAGTGTACTTGTTTGCTCCCTTAGGGTCTAGGTGCATTATCTTCTGTGCCTTAATTGCTGCTGCTACTTGGGAGAATTTATTCTTCGGTTTGTAGCTCATCTGTGAAGGGAATTGAAGAAGGGGACGCAGTAACATTTAGGTAAGAAAGTGGATGGGAATCAGTGACAGGCGTTATATTGAGTAACTGCTTACAAGTCAGTAAGAAACAACACTGCATATTGGCAGCCTTAAATTGCTTTCTGTGGCAAAGAAAAGAATCAGTGATTCTAGTTATACAGCTTTATTGGAAAATCTGTTTTTAGAAAACCGTAATCAGAAAAGTACGTTCCTTTAAGTTAGTTTTTCAAACCTTTTTTTAAGGCAGCTTGCAGTACTTTAAAAATTAACACACATATTTTATTGAACTAGCAGCTTATACATTGATTTTGCATACATATTTCAATTAGTAATTCAAAGAAAAACTTTGGTTTGAGCACACTCAAATGATAATAATATTATTATTACTACTAAGTTCAGGAATAGGAAATTGAGATTAAGAGATATGAAGAGACTTCAGCTACTGAGTGGTGAAGTCAGATTTCAAGTTCATGTTTTGTAGCCAGAAACTCCATGTCGTCACATTATTTAGGTGATATTTTCCTGTCCCTACCCATTCTATGTATTATTATTAGCCAAATGTTTATTCTTTTAAAATAAATGACAATACCACAAACACAGGGTTGTGTTTGTCTTTAAAGTAATCTAAGAGTCGCTTAAATCTATAGCCTCAGAAAATTCTTTATTGTTGCCCTATGTAAGGCAATTTAACATCCTTTAGCTCGCCATCATGTAGCTATGTTTTGTTTTCTTAGGAATGCTGCAATTAGGTCTATTATTGGTATTACTTGCTTTTCTCTGTCCACTTTCACTATGTAGGCAGAAAACTGAGCTCTTATTATGAGAATAATTTCCCATGGAGATTAAGCTCTACAGTAGTTTTATAGATATTGAGTCGAGAATAACATGTTTTACAGATTGAGGAATCAGGCAAGTGGGTAAAAGAGAGGTCTTCATAGTTTTCTCTTTAACCAATAATCAGGGTTTTGAAGATAAATAATGCTTTAAAGTTTGCACTGAAAACTCCTTATGAAGTTTTGTGTCAAGAGTGAGAGGAGTCAGAGCTTTAGTGTTGCATTGTGAAAGTCAAGAATTACAATTTTTACCAAAATATAGATCATGATGGACTGATATAATGCAAAAGCAAGGACAGCCAGTTTTCCAGCTGACAGAGTTTCAAGTGGAGGCAAATTAGGCCTATAATATATTCCACCCTGAAATAGCCAGACGAGCCTTTCTTGGCCAGTGATAAGTCTGTGAGAACCCAGGCAATTATTTCCAGGCTGAAAAGTGAGATGACTTTGAAATGTATGAGCCTCACTGGCTGCACATCTCATCCATGCCCACATCCTGTGCATTATTTTCCTAAGGTTTTCTGGAAATTCTTTCTTTTTTCCAGTCTGTACCTTTCTGTTGTACTCTAGCTAGTGTCCGACTCTCTCCACTCTGGTCTAATGTTCACATTGCATTATTTACTTTTCCTGACCATTAGAAAAGTCTCTCTTTCACCCACACCCCTTTCAATAACAAAATGTGCAACGCAAGACAGATACTTTGATGATCTGTCTAAGTGACTTTGAGAAACGCAGTTTAGCTCTCAAAGTTTCCGTTTCCTTATCTTTAAATTGAGGGAAAGACAGAGAAATCAGAAAATGCTGCACAGTTAAAGGAGGGAATTTTACACAACAATTTTCTAGATACTTGACATTTTGATTCATCATTTTCAAAATCTTTGAAATTTAAAATACAGTTTTTAGTGCATTATTTTTAAAAAAAGAAATACTTGGCAATACCTGACCAATATCAAATACGGAGGTGCTCTGTTTTGGCTTATTTCCTCTGTAACATTTAAGAGCGGCTTCTCCTGAGTTCACTGGCATCCCAAAACACCAGACACATTGATGGAGCTTCAATGTGAAATAGTCATGTGGAAAAACTTTCCACCTTTCTTCCTGCTTGCTACTTAAGACACTTCCATCTTGTGACCCAGAGTACCGCCAGCATAGTAATTGCATCTCAAATAGACTGTTAGTGTGCAAGCATTGCAAATGTTTACCTGTGGTACAATAAGGAAGCTGAGGATATTAAAGCGATAATGTATGAGGAGCTGGTGCCATTAGATGACTTGATGTATCTGTTAGAAAGAGGAAGGCACAGGCATGAGCATTCTTTATATCTACATTTCTGCCAAGCTGTGAAACACTTCACTTAATGAGCATCTTTCCCTGCAGAGTAAAGTGACATCAATTAGAAAATAAGCTTATAATTGAACCTTTACCTTTGAAATAATGTATTTGCACAACTCCCCAAGGCAGTGTGTGCATAAACCCAAGGCTCGTTTTCCATCTAAACAACTTCTGATTTTACTCATTTACTAATGAAAGACAAGAAGCACCAGCAAGGGTTAGGTATACAGGTTGAGTTTTGTTAGCTCATGAATGTTGTATCTGATGGTTTGTCAAAGCTGTGTTTAGCAACTGCAAGAAGATCCCCTGGTTTTACACTCACAAAATAATTTATCTGAATCCTTCTGTCCTCAGAGAACAGCATCAATACAATGTTGCCCATTTGGCATCAAATGGGATTTATGCAAATCCCTCATCTGTGCAGAAATCTAATGATTTTTTAGTGTCAATGTTTCTAATTCTTTGTTGTGTTCATTATATTGGTTTCTGGAAAAATTACTGCCTAACCAAGCATGCTTTTCTTCCAAATTGATTTTCTTCCCTAGGTGACTATGAAGTGTATCATATTGCAATATAGCCTATTTTTAAGTGCATTGTTACAGTGCCACTCTCCTGAATCACCCTGAGTGCCTTGTTTTCAAAACTTCTAGGTTGTGACTATTGTAATGTAAATTAAAAAAAAAAAAAAAAAAAAAAAAAAAAAATCATTTCCTTTAGGAAGCGATCTCCTAAACTTTGACAGCTCTTAAGAACAGGCCAGCACTGGTGGCTGCTAGGGGTTAGGAAGGCGTGGCCAGACTCACTTTCCATGTTGAATCTGAACAGTATTGTTGGTAGGAATATTTTCATCGTCTCAAAGACTTTGTAAACAAACGCAGACACACTTAAAAGACTGAGAGGGACTTGAAGCTTTTAATCTGCAAATTTCTGGAATGCTTTTTTTTTGGCGTTTTCTGGGACGTATTTTATATTCTACAATAAAAAGTAAAAGGTTTGGAGAAAAAAATTGATATAACTTAGAGCCAATTATGTGCATAAATCCCAATGATCATTCCTCTCTTCTTCTTCCTTTTTATATTTCATTTTCTTCTTGCTTGTTTTTCTTTTCCTTCTTCTTTTCCTCACCCTTTCTTTCCTATTCCTCCCTCATGCTTTTCTTCCCCTCTCTCATTTACTACCTCTTTGACATGCTGTGCACACCACAGTGGAGACATCATAGTATGAGGTAAAAAAACAAAATTAAACATGTTATGATGCCAAACCATGGTTTTCAGGATCCCTTAAAGCATTTCCCATGCTTTTAAAATAATATTTAGTTTTTAATTTTTGTGAGTACATAGTAGGTGTATGTATTTATGGACTACGTGAGACACTTTGATACAGGCATTAAAGGTGAAATAATCACATCATGGACAATGGGCTATCCATCACCTCAACATTTATTCTCTGTGTTTCAAACAATCCGTTTACACTCTTTTAGTTACTTTAAAGTGTACAATTAAGTTATTATGGACTGCAATCACCCTGCTGTGCTATCAAATAGTAGGTCTTACTCTTTCTAATTTTTGTACCCATTGAGTAACCTCACTTCCCCCCTAACCCTCCACTACCCTTCAAAGCCTCTGGTAACCATCCTTCTACTGTCTATGTCTGTGAGTTCAATTGTTTTGATTTTCAGATCCCACAAATAAGTGAGAACATGCGATATTTGTCTTCTTTTCATGCCTGGCTTATTTTACTTAACATAACAATTTCCAGTTCCGTCCATGTTGTTGCCAATAATAGAATCTCATTATTTTTTTTATCGCTGAATAGTACTCCTTTGTATATATGTGCCACATTTTCTTTATCCATTCATCTATTGATAGACACTTAGGTGGCTTCCAAATCTTAGTTCTTGTGAACACTGCTGCCACAAACGTGGGAGTACAGATACTTCTTTGAAATACTGATTTCCTTTCTTTGGGTATATACTCAGCAGTGGGATCGTATGATAGCTCAATCTTTACCTTTGTAGAGGAACCTCCAAACTGTTCTCCATAGTGCTTTACTAATTTACATTCCCATCATCATCGTAGAAGTGTTCTCCTTTCTCTACATCCTCGCCAGCATTTCTTATTGTCTGTCTTTTGGGTATGAGCCATTTTAACTGGGGTAAGATGTTATCTCATTGTAGTTTTATTTGCAACTTTTGAATGGTCAGTGATGTTGAGCACCTTTTCATATGCCTATTTGCTATTTGTATATCTTCTTTTGAGAAATGTCTATTCAGATATTTTGCCCATTGTTTGATCAGATTATTTGATTTGTTCCTATGGAGTTGTTTGAGCTCCTCATATATTTTGGGTATTAGTCACTTGTCAGATGGGTGGTTTGAAAATATTTTCTTCTATTCTGGGGTTGTCTCTTCATTTTGTTGTTTCCTTTGCTGTGCAAAAGGTTTTTTAACTTGATCTTATCCCATTTGTCCATTTTTGCTTTGGTTATCTTTGCTTGTGGGATATCACTCAGGAAAATTTCGCCCAGACCAATATCCTGGAAATTTTCCTCAATGTTTTCTCATTTTCTTAAGGTGTTTAGTTTGATTTTGTTTTGTTTTAATTGTACAAGTTTTCTGTGGTAAAAGTAAATACTAGTGCATCTGGATATTCATAATTTTCATTAGAATGCACAAATCTCTGAGGAGGAGTCTGCACTAAGAATAGAAGGCATTCAGGATTGAATAAATGTATTTGATCTCGGAATCTGTTTAAACAACAGTTAGAATCATTTCAAAGAAATAATTTTCCTAAAACATTTTGGGAAACTTTTGCTGTAGTTCAGTCTGCTTGAGAAGAACAGAGCAAGAATGCATTCCTCCTGGCCCACACCACACCATCCAGGAATCAAAACATGTGGCAGCACAAGGCAGTATTTCCTGAATTTTTGAAATCTGTTTCTCAAATTGAGCCAAAAGCCTGCTTTCTAAAATTTTCATTAATATCTTGCTTCAATTTTTTCTACTTCTGCTAAATATATATAAAATCTCTCTTCCCCATGGAAATTAATGAGGCATATAAAAGCTATTATGTCATCATTTCACTGAATGAACTATCTCCTTGGCAAAACATTATTGATTTCTTCATCTATCCTACATAAGATATAGAAGAAAACTTTCCCCACCACATTCATTACATTCCTTGTATAAAAGCATCATTTTTATAGATATAAATATTCCCCACTTGTAAATATTTTCACTTAATCTGTCAATTCAATTGAAGAAATTTTGGGAGCTCTCCAGATAACAAGTGTTCTGTTTTAGCCATGGGTACTACCATTAAGAAGTTCACATACACAAGCACAGGGTGACATGTGAGATCACGTGCTGATAATCTGTTGTGTCTGTGAAGATGATCTCTTGGCATTTAGCATCCATTGTTATCTCTCTTAGTGTGTTCCTCCACTGAAGAACATGAAAAACAAAAACCCATGCTGCTATAGTTCTTGGCATAGATAAAAATTACATTTCAACAATTAGAATCATCCTGTGAGATTTGGAAGGTAAAGATGAAAAGGAGGCCATATTCTGCCTTCCTTTGCTGTTTGTAGCTACAGAACAGCGTTATGGAACCACATTTTCTGTTTGTGTGTGGTTTTTCTTTGCTCCCTTTTTCCTGCAAGAGTATTCCAACATCCAGTTTATCATGCCCAGGGGTCAAGAAGGAAGTAACCATACTCAGTTTTCCAATAGAGGGCACCAGCTTCACTAGTGGTGGAGAGAAACATGTTCCCAATATGGTGAGGCTCTCTGATTCTGACTTTTGATCCTTGAATTTTGGTTATTGTGCTGCCTTCTTCAACTCATCTGCTCCAAAAGCAGCCTCCAGATGCTCCAACCTCACAACATTGTCATAGATTGCAGTTCTCCTGATGAGTTAGTTTCTGGTAGCCTATCTTTCCCAGCACAAAGGCTGGTCACACTTCTCTTCCAAGGGCTTTGTAAGCACAGATGTATTACATCATTTACTGCTTTAAATAACTATAGTAAATTCTGTTTATGGCACAAAAACTTGATTAATAAAGTATTTGCTACCAGAGCAATTAATAGCCAAAATTTTAAATGAGAAGATTCTGGAGTAGTCAAAATAGAAATGGGATAAAGGGACCTGGCACGGTGTCTCATGCCTGTAGTCCCAGCTACTCGGGAGGCTGAGGCATGAGAATCGCTTGAGCCCCGGGGGTGGAGATTGCAGTGAGCCAAGATTGCACCACTGCACTCCAACTTGGGCTACAGAGTAAAACTCCATCTCAAAAAAAAAAAAAAAAAAAAAAAAAAAAAGAAATGGGATAAAGGAAGTGAGGATATATATACTGTTGAATAATAAGAGTCTGATGGTCTATCACACACAATGGAAAAAGTAACTCCTGCAATTGTTACTCAGAAAAGTAACTCCTGAAAAGTAACAATTACTGCAATTGTTCATCCAAAATGAGTCTTCTATTGAAGATAAGGATTTAGGACATCCACTGGTTACTAGAATAGAAATGGAAACTGAGATTGGCCTACACTTACTCTGAAGCGTTTTTTCCAAAAGGATATATATATTATATATATATAATATATATATCCTTATTAATCAAGCATGGTTATATAGATGTAGGTTCTGTAAAAGTTCAACAGCATTAGCTTCCTGGGCCCAAGGATGACCTGGCTAATACAACTGCTAGAGGCCAGATTGCCAAAAGATGAGACCAATGTTAGTCCCCAGCATGGAAGCTGAAAATATAATTTTTCTCTTAATCTGGACGCTTTTGAGAGGACAGGGATAACTCTTAATAGTTATATCAGGACAACAAATATAAACTGAAACTCTTCCATGAAAAGTTTCAGTTGCATGGCACTGAAACAAACATCAGTTTGAAATGGGATTAAATTGGGCCCAATATACTCTAGAGGGAAGAGCAGTTTCCTCCCCTGAAGTGGAAACTTTTTCTGGATATGGGTTTACACTCAGTGTCCATCAAGCTTCTAGCACCACCAACATGGACGTCCTGAATGCTTGTTCATCACCACAGTGTTCCACACATCACCACTTCTGTCCTACAGACTTAATAGTAAAAGAGATGAGGCTGTGGCCACCAAACACCATGCTCTTTTATGTATTTAGACCTTACAGAACAATAAAATGGAAGATTCCAGACCACTTATGTCACCAGGTGGGAGGTGGTGCCTTCTGAGATTAGGGTTCCACCCTGCAAGTTTATCTGAAACAGTTATCAACACATTCTGTAGTTTCTCCCATACTCAGAGTATTAGAGTTCTGGATAGGAAGGGTAGAGGTGAAATGGCATCTGCTACTATTGTACTTAATGATCACCACACAAAATTTTCATTTCCATATCCATGAACTTAGTTTATACTGGTTTAGTGATTTTAGTATCTAAGAGCAGAATGCCTCCACTGGGGGAACTGTAATGCTTCCACAGAAATAAAAATTTACCGTTTGGAATTCTGATGCCCTGAACCAACTAATAAAAAAGTGGGCCGGGCATGGTGGCTCACGCCTGTAATCCCAGCACTTTGTGAGGCCGAGACGGGTGGATCACAAGGTTAGCAGATCAAGACCATCCTGGCTAACACGGTGAAACCCCGTCTCTACCAAAAATACACACGCACAAAATTAGCCAGGCATAGTAGCAGATGCCTGTAGTCCCAGCTACTGGTGAGGCTGAGGCAGGAGAATGGCGTGAACCCGGAAAGGCGGAGCTTGCAGTGAGCCAAGATCGCGCCACTCACTGCACTCCAGCCTGCAGCCTGGGCGACAGAGCGAGACTCCGTCTCAAAGAACAAACAAACAAACAAACAAACAGGAGGGGGGACTCCTCTGTTGTCTGATGCTAGGTTTATAAAATACAGGTGCATATGATTGCAACTATACACTGTGCTTAGAGAGGGAAATATAGAGATCCCAGAGAGTCCTCTAGGATTCAAACTAGTACTGTCATTTTTGGTAGTAAAAGTTAATGAAAAACAAGGGTAACCCCATCAGTGAAGGCTTAGGACCCCTTAAAAATGAGGGCTTAGTAGGCCGGACTTGGTGGCTCATGCCTGTAATCCCAGCACTTTAGGAGGCTGAGGGGGGCGGATCACCTGAGATTGGGAGTTCGAGACCAGCCTGACCAATATGGAGAAACCCCGTCTCTACTGAAAAATATGAAATTAGCCGGGCATGGTAAGACATGCCTGTAATCCCAGCTACTCAGTAGTGGCTGAGACAGGAGAATCGTTTGAAAAAACGAGGGCTTAGTAGCCCACCAGATAAAAAATGCTGACTGGCTTACTTGCCAGTTGAGGGCAAAGGATACATGGAATGGAGAGTGGAAGAAGGAAGTGTTAACTGTGGCCACATGAAGCAAAGATGGCACTACTAGTCCATTGGTCTTCTCGTTCTGTACGTATTTATTACTGTCAAACAAGATGTTCCTCTTCTCTTTTTACTATTATTTTATATAGAGTATAGTGATGGTTATTCTTTTAAAAGTTATTTTTTAAGTGACATGATGTTAATTTGCAAATTAGAATTAACAGAAAAGTAACGAACATCCCCTAAAACAAGAAACAAAGACTACTAGTACTTTGTGGGGAGGTCATGTTTTCACTTACAAAAAGAAAGTTTGGATTGTGTTAGGTGGAGTGATAAAGTTGATGCTATTAGTAGGTTTATTTTTCATTGTAGTAAAATAGGCATAACTTTTCTTTTTTTTTTTTTTTTTTTTTGAGAACAAGTCGCGCTCTGTCGCCAGACTGGGTGCAGTGGTATGATCTCGGCTTACTACAACCTCTACCTTCTGGGTTCAAGTGATTATCACGCCTCAGCTTCTGGAGCAGCTAGGACCACAGCCACATGCCATCATGCCCGGCTAATTTTGTATTTTTAGTAGAGATGGGGTTTCACCATATTGTCCAGGATGGTCTGGATATCTTGACCTCGTGATCCTCCCACCTCGGCCTCCCAAAATGTTGGGATTACAGGCGTGAGCCACCGTGCCCTGTCGGGCATAACATTTTAAAACCGTTTAAAAATGTTCTATTTGTTGGCACTGAACACATTCACAATGTTGTATAATCATCATCGGTATCTGTACCCAAAACTTCTTAATCATTCTCAACATAAACCATGTACTCACTAAACAATAACTTCACATTCCTCCTCCCGCCTGGCCTCTGGTTCCCTCTATTCTACTTTCTGTTTCTATGACTTTGCCTATTATGGATACTTCACATGAGTGAAATAATACAGCACGTTGCCCTTCTGTTTCTACCACACATCACTTAGCATAATGTTTTTAAGTTCCGTACATGTTGTGGCAAATAAAATTGCTTTCCATTTTATGGCTGAGTATTTGTCCATTATATGTGTCCACCACACTGTGTACATCTGTTGATGGACACTAGGGCTGTCCCACTAACTTTCAGCTATTGTAAATAATGCTGCTGTGAACATTGTTGTAAATATTTTTGTGAGTTATTGCTTTTGCTTTCAGTTATTATGGACATATACATAGGAGTGGAAATGCTGGGTTCTATGTTTGACTTTTTAAGGAATAATCAAAGTGTGCTCCACAGATGCTGCACTATTTTACATAGTGCAGAAATCCATGAAACTTCCAATTTCTCCCCATCCTTTGCAATGTCTGCTATTTTCCATTTCATTATTCCCACCATTATTGCTATCCCAGTAGGTGTGAAGTGGCATTTTATTGTGGTTTTGATTTGTAACTCCATATTGACTAGTGATGTTGAGCCTGACCCCATGTGCTTATTTGTCATTTGTATATTCCATGTGTTAATTGGTCATTTGCTTATCTTCTATGGAGAAATGTCTATTCAAATCCTTTGCCCATTTTTTAATTGGACTATTTGTTTTATAGTTAAATTTTAAATTTTTTTGTATTTTGGATATTAACCCATTGACAAATACTGATTTGCAAATATTTTCTCTCATTCCATGTATTGGCTTTTTTTTTTTTTTTTTTTTTTTTTTTTTTTTTTTGAGACGGAGTCTCGCTCTGTCGCCCGGGCTGGAGTGCAGTGGCCGGATCTCAGCTCACTGCAAGCTCCGCCTCCCAGGTTCACGCCATTCTCCTGCTTCAGCCTCCCGAGTAGCTGGGACAGGCGCCCGTCACCTCGTCCGGCTAGTTTTTTGTATTTTTTAGTAGGGACGGGGTTTCCCCGTTTTAGGCAGGATGTTCTCGATCTCCTGACCTCGTGATCCGCCCGTCTCGGCCTCCCAAAGTGCTGGGATTACAGGCTTGAGCCACCGCGCCCTGTCGGCTTTTCACTTTCTTAATGGTGTCCTCCAATACACAAAGTACTCAATTTTGGCAAAGTACAATTTATCTATTTTTCTGTTGTTGTTAACAGTGCTTTTGGTGTCATATCCATGATATTATTGCCAAGTCCAAAATCATGAAGATATAAGATATTCCTCTACATTTTCATCTAAGAGTTTCATATCTTCAGCTTTTATGCTTAGGTCTTTGATTGACTTCATTATTTGCATATATTGCATGGTAATGGTCCAGTTTCAACCTTTTGCCTGTGAATATTCAATTTTCAAAGCACCATTTCTTGAAAAAAAAATGTCATTTTGCTATTGACAGGTCTTTTAAAATCAGCTTTATTAAGGTAAAATTATATTCATTAACCCTGCACATGTTTAATATATGTAATTTGATACATCTGGAGATTACAAAAACCCATGATATCATCAACACAATCAAGGTAATAAATATATTTATCATCTCCAAAATTTGTTTGTTTTCTTTTATTTGTGGTACGAATAATTGACATCCATACACCTAACACATTTTTAAGTGGATAATACTGTACTGTTAACCACAGGCACTATGTTGTACACAATTTATTTATCTTGCGTACCAGAACATTTATTCCCAGTGAGCAATAACTTTCCATTTCCCCCTCCCCCGTGTCCCTGGAATCCACCATTCTATTTCCTGCTTCTGTTAGTTTGATTATTTTAGATACCCCTTATTACCAGAATCACACAATAGTTGACCTTCTGTGACTAGCTTAGTTCACTTTGCATAACATCCCCTGGGTTCATCCATGTTGTCACCAATTTCATTGTATTTAAATCCTACATTTTCTTTACCCACTTATCCACTGATGGACACTTAGATTAATTCCATATCTTGGATATCATGAATAATGCTACAATAAACATGAGATTGCAGATATCACTTTGGCATCCTGATATCAGTTTTTTTGATATATGCACATAAAGGGGATTTCTGGATGATATGATATTCTATTTTTATTTATTTTTATATTGTTTCTAATAGCAGCTGCACAATTTTACATCTCCTCCAACGCTATGCAAGGGCTCTGATTTCTTCACAATCTCACCTACACTTGCTATTTTTTTTTGTCTGTCTTACAGCCAGCTTAATGAGTGTCAGATAACATCTTATTGTGGTTTTGCTTTGCATTTCTGTGGTAATTAGCGATGCTGAGCATCTTTTTATATACCTAGTGGCCATTTGTATGTCTTATTTGAAGAAATGTCTACTAAAGGCAATTGTCCCTTTTCAGTACGGCTATTTGTTTTGTTGTTGTTTTTTTGGTGGCTATTGAGTCACAAGAGTCTCTTATATATTTGGATGTTAACTCCTCATCAGATAAATGGTTAGAAAATATTTTTTCTTATGTCATAATTTGTCTTTTTACTTTACTGAGTGTTTTCTTGGCTGTTCAGTAGCTTTTTAATTTGATGTTATCTCACTTGTCTAGTTTTGGTTTTGCTACCAACACCAAAAACATAATGAACTGAATGGACATATTCAAAAGATTTTACCAAAGGGCAGCAGAATGCACAGTTTCTTAAGTTCTCATGGAACGTTCACCAGGAGAGATCACATGGTAGACCACAAAACAAGTTTTAACATCTTTTAGAAGATTGGAATCATATAAACTCTCTTCTCTGGTCATAACAATGTGAAACTGGAAATCATAAGAGGAGGAAAATTTGAATATCCACAAATACATGAAAATTTAAAAATACATTCCTGAATAATCAATGGGTCAAACAAGAAATCAAAAGGGAAATTAAAAAGTTATTGTAATGCAAACAAAGATGAAAACTCAACATACCAAAATTATGGGACGCAGTAAAATAATTCTAAGAGGAAAGTTTACAGCAATAAATAAAAAAAAAAGAAAATCTCAAAGAATTAGTTTGACATTATTCCTAAAGAAAGTAAACAGGGAAGAACAAATAAAACCCCAAGATAGCTTAAAGGAGAAAATGATAAAAATTAGAACAGTAATAAATCAAATAGAAGTAAGAAAGACCATAGGGAGAAAAAAGCAATAAAATTAGTAGTTGACTTTTTTGAAAAAAACAAAATTGAGAGCTTCACAGCTAGTCTAAGAAAAAAGAAAGAAGATTCAAGTAAACCAAATCAAATAAATTATAAGATATCCCCAAAATAAAAAGAGTCATAAAGGAAAATTACAAGTAATTATATGCCCACAAATTGAATAACACAGAGAAAATGGATAATTCCTATAAAAACATAACCTGCCAGGATTGAGTCAGGAAGAAATATAAAGCCTGATTAGATCAATAACAGACACAGGAATTAAAGATGTTATCAAAAACCTTCCAACAACAGCAAAAAAACCCCGGACCAGATGGCTTCATGCCTAAATTCTACCAAACATTCAAATAACAATGAATACTAATATTTTAAATGCTTTCAAAAAGTACAGCTAGAAGAAATCCTTTCGAATATATCATATAAAACCAGAATCACTTTGATCTCTAAGCCAAAGACCTCACAAGAAAAGACAACTACAGGCTGATTTCTCTGATGACCATTTATGCAAAAGCTCTTAATAAAATATTAGCAAACCAAATCCAATAACACATCAAAAAAATTATAAATCAAGACTTAGTGGAATTTATCTCTGACATGAAAGACTGGTTTAACACACACAAATTAATCAATGTGATACACACATTACCTAAATGACAGATAAAAACCACATGATCATCTTAATTGGTGTGGAAAAAGCACTTGATAAAGTACAACATTCTTTCTTGATAAAACACAACAGTTTAGACATAGAAGGAAATCTCTTCAATATAATCAAGGACTTTTTTAGTGGGAGAAAAGACATAAATTATTTAACTTTTATTTACGGGAGCTTTCAGAATAAAGACCCAAGTCCTCAACAAGGTACAGAAGTTTATGAATCATCTCAAAGATGCAGAAAGAATGCAGGTTTAAAGCATGGGCAAAAACAGATTATGTGGCTAAATCAGGTTTAGTGCAAGACAGATTATGACAGGGAGAAAGGAAGAGGCCTGGCTAGCAAAGGTGGCTTTGTTATGTACATGAAGTCTCATAAGCAGCAGTCCTCAGAGAAAATTGATGGTAAGTGTTTCTTTTCAGGCTTTTAAAGGTGTAAAACTCTCAATCTCTCTTAGATCCAGGAAAAGCCTAGAAAGGAAAGACCTGGGTACATTAGTAGTGATTTTCTACAGATGCACATTTCCCCCACTAAAGACAAATTTGCAAGGCCACTTCTGTCTGCTGGCTCCATTGTAGCCATTTCAAAATATGTCAAAGAAATATATGTGGAGGTAAAATATTTTGATTTCTTTCAGTCCCCACTTTGAAACTTAAAAAAAAAAATCATATATTAAAAGCCCTCCTGATAGCTTTGGAAAGATTTGGATTAGAGGTTGTTAGATAGAGGTAGACAAAGGAGTGAAAAGACAAATAGAAATAAACAGAAAAGAACAAATGTAAGTATGTTGTTGTATATCTTCTTCTAGTCAGTCCTGAGAATAGACCAGTTCAGTTAAACCACTGTCTCCCATTCCAGGAGGTGCCATTGCATGGCGTAGGCCCCTATATGTGATGCAAGCAAACAGATCTTTAGTAAGAGGTTATTTCTAGAGAAACAAGGAAAACAAAGGTTAATATGTGGGAGCGGTCAGTCTATAGACTGTTTTTTCTAGTCTCTGAAGTGTCTTCAGTTTGCAGTGGCAATATGACAGTTTTCTAGATTATAGTTCAAATCAGGTATTCAAATGAACTTGCTGGGGAGTCAGTACATCAACAGGCAGGCATGAAGATTGTATTATTTCTATATATATATGTTTCTGTTATTTATCCTGAAGTTTTTGTCTACCTGCAGTTTGCAGGACTTTAAGAAAATCAGTTTTAATTTCTAGTGATTCCAAACGAGAAAAATCGAACAAACCTTTGAAATAACTAGTTTGGAGACTTGTAGACAGCAAAGAATTCAGGATACAATCTAAATTGTGGACAAATCATAAAAACTCAAAAATAATGAACAATGCTAGAATCTAATAGCAGGTATACTATAGTTTCTTTTGAAACATAACTTTTCTCTCTCCAGTCCCCATTTTACCAACAACAAATCATAGTGGGACTAATTGATTTGGAAATCAATTTTAGTCTTATTATACTTGGCCTGATTATTTGCCTAAAGTGCAGAAGGAATAATTATTGGCCACATAGGCTCTTTTATGTTGTTTTACAAGAATGTTTTCATGATGAATGGCTTTTAGTTCATGTGATGTTAGTAATCTTTAATAAATAAAATTAGTTTCAAAATTATCTTCAATAATTTAAAATCTTAAAGTCATGTTATATGAAATTAAGTAATCCTAGGTTTTTCACTGGAACTAGGGTTACTGAGTTAGAAGAGTCATTATTTATGTAATTAAAACTATTAGATGTGAAAGAAGCAATTCTATAGGCAAAGGCTATTTTAAAAGTAAGATTTGCTTTTGGTAAAAGTTTAGAAGAAGACATAGAAACATAGTTTTATTAAAAGAGAAAATAATTTTGCCTAGTTTAGAGGTTTTTTAGGATTGTTTGCAATTGAAGGACTGCAAAGAAGGATGTAAAGTTGGGGAAAAGAATGAGAAAATTATGAAAGTTTATAGAAGATTTATAGAAATCTCACCAGATGGAATTGTTTATAAAATTTCATTAAAATTAGCTTTAGTGTTAATATACTATGCAAAG
>NW_016809004.1:88638-96451 GCF_001698545.2 Rhinopithecus bieti
AAAAAAAAAAAAAAAAGAAAAGAAAAAAGAGGAATGAGAGAGACAGATCCAGTTTGGCCTATGCTGCCTTTAATGCATCTTACTATTGGGAAACTGTCTCCTTGATATCAAAGGGTAAAGATTTTATGCTTTATAAAATCTTTGCATTTCCACTTTGGCTAAACAAGTGACTTATTTTACAGTGACTTGTGATTCTATAATACTTTATAATATCAAGTGTTTTAAATCTTTGATATTTCACAAGCTTTCCAAATTCTAAGTTTAGTCTTTTGACCTCAAACTAATTTTTGTATATTAGGGCCCCTGAAGTCCAAGGCAGACATATTTGACTTATTTGATATGTTAAAGTCACACAGGAAGCATTGTCAAACATGAAATTGTTTTTAACATTCTTTGGGTTATATTTACATACATGTGTTAATAATATGTGTTCCAAAATTGTATGAGATTCCTGTAATTCTGATATGTCTTAGTATATGCTATCAGCAATAATTATTATTATGTTCAATTGTTGTGTGCCACAGAAATAGCCAAATTTCCTTGTTAATTTTGTCGTTGGCCTTTTTAAATTTTGTTTCGGACTTTTTCAACCGCAGACAGTTGTTGTTTGCTTTGTTTCTTCTCAAAAAGCAGTTTGTGGTTAGCTACAGTCCAATTCTTGCTTCTTTGGGGGAGCTCATGGATAGGACCCTGACAGATTCTCCTGAATGCAGGATTCTGATAACTTTAGAGTTTGTGCCATTTGACTACACAAAAACTTCCGGGACTCTCATGGAAGAGTTGATGTGTTCATGAGGATTGTGGGTTCAATATTGGGCAGAGCAGTAGTTAATTGCATTGGATTGAACTGATAGAAAACTAAAGTAATTGTTTTGACTTTTTTGCATAATACATTACTGCTGGCATGTGAGGTGACTTTACAAATTCTGCCATACGCACTGCTGCTTTTAAATGTCCTAATGTTTAAATGCCTGGGTGCCAAAAAAGATAAAGAAATAAAACAGGTGCCATTCATGTAAATCTCCTGGAAACTTCCAGAAGTTGGAAATGAAGCAATGACAGCCAGGTTCTCTGTCCTAACCTCAGCAAGCAACAGCAGCCATCAGCAGTCGGAACACAAAACTCCAACATTTAGAGGACAAGGTCCTGAATTCTCACCCTAGCTCTAGCAGGCTGCACCAGAAAGATGGGCCTACCTGCCCCCCACAGGGCTGTGAGGTAGAGAGTGTGTAGTCACTGCAATTGATCAAAATGAACCACAATTTCCCAGTGAAGCCTTCTTCTGGAAGCTGAAAGCATTAAATGTACTCCAGAGGTTCAATTGCTACTTCAGACAGTTTCTGTTCAGCATAATTGTTTTCTAGGTAAAAAGATGGATTCATAGTGTTTCCTTCTCTGCCATCTTCCCTGACATTACTCCTTACTTGGGTTTTAAGTGCAGATAGAAAGATTCATCAGAATGCCAAATAGCCAAACTGGACTCGGGAATATGGTTGATTGGCACTTACTTCTTTGTAGTACGTCCTCTGCTGCAGAACCTGAAAGCTAATTTTTTTTCCAACTCCTTGGCAGCTCATATTCTGGATCCATCAATTAGCTGCATTTCATTTGAGACTTAGAAGAGGAAATTGAGGCAAGTGCTATACAGGCATATGTTGTTTTACTGTGTTCTACTTTATTGTGATTCACAGATATTGTGTTTTTTACACATTGAAAGTTTATGTCAACTCAGTATCATGCATGTCTATCAGCACCATTTTTTCAACAGCATGTGCCCAATTTGTTAGCATTTCTTAGCAATAAAGCATTTTTTAAAGTAAGGTCTATATATTGTCTTTTTAGGAATAGTGTTATTACACACAATACATTACAGTATAGCACAAGTATAACTTAATATGCACTGTGAAAACAAAACATTCACATGATTCACTTTATTGTGGTGGTCTGAAACAAAGCCCACAATATCTCCAAGGAATGCCTGTGTTGTATCTGTTCTTAATATCTTTGGTTATCAACAAGATTATGTCATAGTGTTTTCTTGTGGTGTTGTACCTAGTTTCCTGGGTAGCAAATTTGGAGTCTCAGGGTCCTGTCACCTGCAACTATGTTAGTGTTGGTTATATATACATATTTTACAAATAAATATATATTTAAATATATATACACATATATGTACACAGGCATATATATGTACATTCGCACACACACATATAATATATGTTATATGTTATATGTTATATGATATATGTATATAGCACCTACAAGGTTTGGTCTATTTTGGGCTAAGGACTATCTTGAAAAATCATTGTGAAGTGACTTTTTTCCCAATATCCCATATTTATTCAATATGAAGGCACTGATAGATCAAGATTCCATCAGTTAGAGTCTTTACTCGGCACAACTCTAATGTAATCTGGACTTTTAAAATTCCTCCCTACTTCCTCTTTGAGTGATTTGTACCCCCAGTATTACAATATTTAGCTTAATTAATTCAGTTTAATAAATACCTATGGAAAGTTTATCATAACTTACAAAGGGCTGATACACGTTATAGACTGTCATATAGATAAAGAAATATACATATATAATTACATATATCCTTCACTATATGTGTGTCTGCCTATATATGAGATACATATACTATATACATAAATGTTTCTTTTGTCATTTTATAAAATTTTGGTTGAAAATTTCTATAGAAAAGTTGTTTATGTTTTACAGTGCTATTTGTGTGGTCTCAATATAGGCTTTTTATTTATTTATTTGTTTGTTCTTTACTATACATTGTCAAATTTATATTCTTAGGTTATAACTCAGTTCCACACTAGAAATAGAGGTATTTGGGTAGTTGTACATATTTATAGGGTACAAAGTGGTGTTATGACTTTTGAATACAATGTGAAATGAAAAATCAAGCTAATTAATCTATCTATAACCTCAAATATTAGATTTTTTCATGATGAGAACATTTGAGATTTACTCAGTGATATTGCAGTGTAGAGTATTAAATTGTTAGCTATATTCACCACATTGTGCAATAGATTTAAAAAAAATCAACCTTATTCCTTTTACGTAACTGAGGCTATGTACCCTTTGATTATCATCTCCTCATTTCTTCCACTCTCCAGGTTTTAGATTCCACATATAAGTGAAAACATACAATACTTTTTTCTGTGTTTGGCTTATTTCACTTAACGTAAAGTCATCCAGTTTCATCCATGTTGTCACAAATGACAGACTTTTCCCTTTCTTAAGACTGAATAGTATTTCACATTGTGTATATATACTACATTCTTGTCTTGTTTCAGTCATTTTCTATTTCATTCTGCAATCTCAAATCCGTCACTTCCTTCATCATCATAAAGGCATTCAATTTGTTCAATCAAATGAATCAGATGCCTTTATATTCTTAAGTTATAACTCAGTTCCACACTAGAAGTAGAGGTATTTGTGTTCAGATATTGGTTTGGAAGAAAAGCTAGTCCCTCAGGAAATAATTCAACAAATGGAATTCATATGAAGATGTTACTCTGACCTGTGGACTACTCCTTAGTTCTGCACATCCAGTAACAAATTTTGGTGAGTCATAGATTAGAGCAGACTTTGGCCAATGATTCAGGGCATAAAAGACTGCATTTTGAAAAGGAAACATAGAAGAACCAGAAAATCCTCGTGGTCAGCACTGCTTGTTCTCAATGTAGAAAAATCTGCACAGGAAAGCACATGTGGTCGTAATTAGAATGGGTGGGCTTTGTGATCGAATAACCGGAATCACAGCATGTGTACATGTCTCTGAGCCATAGTCCGTCGTCCCTCCTGGGACTGCACACATCTGTTGCTGCTGCACACACCTGCTGCTGCTGCACACACCTGCTGCTTGTCACGCATCTTCTTCAAACAGTGCCAAACACTCACTGACATGCTTGTGTACAGGTTTCTGTAAGCCTTTGCTTTCTTAGCGACAGTCATCTTTAAATCTCGCTCCCTGAGTTTAAAATCATGTTTATGATCCTGTTTCTAGACATAGAAACTTAATATTTTTTATGTCCTCCTAGTAAATTTATATTTGACCTATGAAATTGCTCCTCCAAATATCCCTGATTTTATACTTCTATTAATTTTAGCTAAATGGTTAACAACCCAAAGACAGCTGGAGATGAATTCCCTCTTACACAATACTGTAAGGAAGCCACAAATGTGTTTGCAATCCTCCTTTATCTCCTTAGCCAGACTGCCCACTTGGTATTGACAAGCAAGGGCAGCTCTTGCATATGCACCTACAGACTATTTTTAAAAACTGGTTTTGAAAGTTCTAATGATTATTTTCATGAATAACTTGTGCTTTATTCCATGGGTTAGGAAATTATAAATACATTTGAAAATGCGTTGCTGATTGAAAGTGCATTACTGAGAGAACACTGATTAGTAGAATTGTTGTAGAATGTTTTCCTGAAGTGAACATTTGACAATTGACTGTCATCCTTTCTCTATCAATGCTAGCTGGGTTCTGGGAATATTGTGTAGTATATAAATATGGAGGAACAGTTCAGGTACTGCAATGCAAATCTACAAAAGCAGTTAGTCAGAGACTGTAATTTTGGTTATAAAACTGCTTTCCTGTGAAGCAGGTTTTAAAATATGTTGAAGCAATATGAAATAGATTTATATCAAGGACCTTCTAGTCCAACTCCTCCCCATGCACATACAGTGCAAATCAGATACTAATTGTAGAAACTTTACCTTGTGAATACTGAAACATTGCAGCCAATTAACAAGCAAAGTATTTTTGAGGGTAGATGAGGAGATAGAAAAGGACAATCATATGTAGTATAATTTCATGTAAAGAAGAGTCGCTGAATATAATGAATTTTATAAAAGTTTGAAGAAGTTGCCAACAGTGGGGCTGATGGTGTCTGTATTGTAATAAGGGTCAGGGAAGGCCTCTGAAGAGGGATTAGGCCAGTAAAGATATGAATATGGGAGGGTACAACCCATGTGGCTATCTGGGGAAAAATATTTCATGGGAACCATAGAAGCAAAGGACTCAAGGCAGAAATGAGTTTGATGATTTGTGCAGGAAGGAGACCCACATGGCTGCCCTGAAGCTGGACAAGGAGATGTGGGGAAGAGTTGGATCCTGAAGGTCCCTATTGGCCAAAACAAGATGTTTACATTTTATTAAATGTGTGAGACACTGTTAAAGGATTTTGGAAAAAGAAAATTGATTTCTTTATTTTATAAGATTATTTTGACAATACAGTTACTTACATGAATAAAATGTTTCTAAATATTAAAAAAACACTCTGCAAGGTGGGGAGTAGAACATGTGGAACAGGCAAGGGTGGAGATGGAGGACCAGGGTGGAGGCCATTTTAGTAACAGCCTCAAATAATTAGGGCATGGACCTAATTAGGTGGTGGAGGTCAGAGAGGTAGTAAAATAGCCAAATTAGGGGAATATATTCTGAAGGTATAATTGACTGATTGTAAAGTTTTTTAGTAATGAAATACTAAAACGATCAAAATACCTCATACTTCTCTGTCTGAAACTTGGTAAATAGTAATAACATTTACCAAGATAAAGAAGAGAAAGAGAAGAGTGATTTGGGGATTGGTGACAGAGCAAGGGTGCTTGTTTAATCACATCAGGTTTGGGTTATTTATTAGGTTTCTGAGTGGGGATGGTGACTAAGTAAGTAGATACACTGTTCTGGAATTTCAGTGGAAGCCTCGCATCACACCTATATTGATGTACCGAAGGCCTTTGAAGCTGTAGAGCTGAATGAGTTCTTTGTAAAGAATGAGTGTAGGTTGAGAACAGAGTTCTGAATATCCAACTGTGAAGCACTGTGCGTTCCAATATTTAGAAGTCAGACCAAGGGACATCCAGCAAAGACTGAGAAGAAATAGCCAATGAGGTAAGAAGCAAAGCATCAAGAAGGCAGTGTCTCTGAGGATAGTAAAAATGTATATGAAGACAAGGAGACAGCCAACTGCTCACTGTTTCTGAGAGGCCATTAATAGAGCCCTTATGATTGGCCATTGGTTTTGACATTGTGAGGTCATTCATAACTTGGACATGACCCCTTTCAATGGAGAAAAGGTGACAGTAGCCTCATTGAAATGGGTTCAAGAAATAATGGACTTTAATGTGGTAGTTAGGATATAAAAAGACAGAGAAGACATTCTACCTTTTCATAAAAGTAAGAAAAATCTAGATCAAATGTCTATGAGACATTTGAAGATGGGTGACACAGTGAATCATGGTTGAAATTAATTCCAGGAAATGAATCTCTTCATGGGGGAGCAGAAAACAGCACAAACTACCTGGTGGCAAACTCGGGTGGCATTCAGTGTTGCAAATTAAAAAGAAAGATTGGCAAAGATTAGAGACTTTACTGGATTGAGGGGAGGCCAGCAAATCTAGTGGCACTGGGAGGATTTAGCAGGGTAGGTTGGTGTCTGGGAAAGATACAAAGCACTAATAGTTCAATTAATTCATCAATTCAACACTCTTCCTCTAATTTTGCTGAGAGGCTGTCAGTACAAGCATGATAAAACTTGAATAAATAATTTATGAAAGTTTGTGCATAAAAGGCCCTGCTGTAACTGAATCAAAGGTGAGTCTGAGGTTGATTCATGGACCAACTCTCTCCGGGTTTGATTACTAGTGGGATCTGAGATTCAGCTACTCTAAGACTTGAATAACCTGTTTTTCAAAGCTTATATCCTGAATGCAAGTCTCAAACTTCTGAAGTATATCATTCAAAGCCATGTGTCCCAGAAGTGTGATTTTGCCAGTATATCAGTGGTTATTATAGTTATAGTGGGCAACACATATTTGAAGTGAGCTGCTTGAAATAATTTAGAAAAAAATTGGTGCTCTAAGTGAATATGAGAGGGGAAAATGGTTATTTCTCTCATCTGCACCATGCTCCAGCATTAAAAATCTGTGTAGAAGTGAAATTCTGATGTGATAGAGCGGACAAATTGCATCAGAGGAGGTAGAGATATGGAACACACTAGAAATGTCTTCATATGGATGAAGTAAGTAGAGCTATTCAACTCCGTCATGGCCTGTGGATAACTCTTTAGTGAGGAAACTGCCTTTGCTCATTTTTTCTCCTCTATCCCCCACACTCACATCCATGTACCCATTTCTGCCTGTTTATCTTCTTACTATTGAAATTGGATCACTGCATTCTACTTACACATTTGGTATGGAGGTGCCATATGCTGTGTGGACACCAGAGCCACCCCACTTAGCTCCAACAGTAAGGAGCAGCAAAAGCATGTTCCCCCAAGGATAGCACCTCAGTAATGGCAAGCCATGTGCCTACATATAATTCAGCGTCAGAATTAATGGCTACTGACTTACCTCATTTATTTGCCTTCTAATGCTTATGGCACAAGTTCATTACAGCTGTCATAGCAAAGAACTACAGACTGGGTGATTTAGAGAACACAAATTTGTTTTCACTCAGTTTTGGAGGCTGAAAGTCTGAAATGGAGGTGTTGCCAGGGTTGGCTTCTCCCAGACCACTCTCCTAGGTTTTCTGTTTCCTGTGTCTTCATGGCCTTCTGTTTGTCTGTATGTCATCTCATCTCCTCTTGTAAGGCACCACTCATATTGGATTAGGGCCTGTTCTAAGGACATCATTTTAACTTAATTATCTTTTTGAAGATCCTATCACTAAATATGCAATCAGATTCTGAGGTTGAGGTATTGGGGAGTTAACACTTCAACATTTAAATTTGGGGGGCCACAATTGATTCATATATTTATATATAGATGCAATATATATATATATATA
>NW_016809004.1:96698-106044 GCF_001698545.2 Rhinopithecus bieti
CACATAATGGAATAATAAATATTATCCATTTAATTATTCATAACATGACTGAAAGTGCATGAATAATTCAATGTTATTCACTTATTATGCAATTATATATATATTTTACATCTATCTATAAATATATGAACTGTGAGCACCTAGATATTTTGTCTACACATTCATTGCTTTCATCTAGATATTGAGAAACAATGTAATAGAAAAAATAAAAGTACTCAAATGAACACTAATTCTTAAAGTAGAGGATGTGTTAAATTAGTGTTTGAGATAATTCATTCAAATTCAGAAATTTATTCTACCCATCCATTAATAAGTGTTTACATGCCAGGCACTGTACATTCACAATTGTATTCAAAGAACTCACAGTCTAGATTGAGAGAAAGATACATAAACCAAATATTTTAATATGGATTACTGCTATGAGTATTGAAATAAAAGGGAAGTGCTACATTTAATCTGAACTTCTGAGTTCTAAAAAGATATTCAGGAGGATGTGAAGTTCATACCAGATCCTTAAAGATGAATAAGCTTTATCCTGGTTCAGGACATTTGACAGGCATAAAAGAAGGGAGAGAGAAAGGGATTCCAGTTGGAAGTCACAGCATGAAAAAGTCATGGAGTCCTGAATCAGTTTTGATTATCAATCAATATTTCCTGATTGATTCCTTAAAGGGCTCACCTTTGACATAATTAAGTTAAGTCTAATTCCTTTGCTTAGTGTTCAGATAGCCTTCCAGCTTTGGGCTGCAGCTCAGTTTTCTAAGTTTATCTCACTATTTTCCAGAAATATGTGATATGTATAATTAAGATAACTTCCATGTAAAAGCCTTGCTTTTTTTCTGGCCTTTGTGAGTTTTTTTTAGGATTATTTATGTATTTATTTTTTTACTAACAAGTGAATGAGGAACAGTTCTTCTGTCTTCTTTATAACGCAGCTCATTTCTACTAATCCTTTACCTAACATATCCAATGCTTTCACCTCCATAAACTTTTGTGCACCCCAAACAGCTATGACCTCCCTATGTTGACTGTTCACATTCACTATTATTTGTGTTTCTATAAACTTCGGCCTCTGGCTGGACTCCCTGTCTCAACATCCACCTCTACAATTTCCTGGCTATGTAGCCTTGGCTAGATAACTTCACTGGCCTCAGATAAGCAAGATATGCAACAGGATTAATAAAAGTCTCTGTATCAATGAAAGTTTTGTGGTACATATTATTTCTTTTATTTTGAAAATTGAACATGCTAACAGATAATGGGCAAATACCTAAGAAGTATGTGAAGTACTCAGGAAGTGCTATGAATTTTTGCTGTCATAGTATTTTTGTTCTGTTTTATTTTTTTCTTATAGTCCTTAGATAGTGACTTCCATGAAATGAGAAATTAAGGTTTGAGAGTTTGTGTGTACTGAGTCAGGCTAGCTGATTTAGGAAGCCTGGTCTGTGCATGGAGTCAAGTAAATCCAGGTTTATATCCAAGCTCTGCTAATAACTGGTTCTGTGACCTTGAGGGTTGCAGTAAACCTCACTGATTGACAACATCCTTCCTATAAAGTAGGAGCAATACAACTTTCCTTTCGGGAAATTAAGTTAATTTTATAGTACACGTAACATTATAACTCATAAACAATGGATCCATAATAAATAACTTTATCATTATCAGTTCCCTTTAGTTTTAGTTGCATTACTAGTATTGGTAGTAATCATAGATGTTGAATAGCACACACTCTAAATGATAATGTGGGGATCGGATTATAAGACAGGCACCCCCACGGTCTCACAATTTAGGGTTTGAGCCCCAGGCTTAACAGTTAAGCTTTGGGGAGATTTTTTTTCTTAATCTGAGTATCAATTTTCTCTTCTTTGACAGGTAGATAATAATACTTATGTCTCAGGATTTTCTGAGGGTGAAACAGAATAGTGTTTGTAAATCTGTCAGTGTGTGATAGGAACTCAATAAGCTACTATAGAATGAATGTCAGGTCTCTAGAATGAAATGCCAAATGATCTAATTTCTGATTTCAAATTTGCTACTATTAAAGTGATTATTTGATTTTAGAAACATTATTTCATTTCCTTGTCTAAAATATGAGTGAATTCAACTAAATTATCTTTTTTAACATTTTTAAGTTTTTTATTTTTATTTTATGAGTGTATGTGGTACAAGTGCCATTTCGTTACATGAATATATTGCATAGTGGTGAAGCCTGGACTGTCTATGTAACCATCACAGAGTAAGGTACATTGCACCCATTAAGTAATTTCTCACCATTCACTCACCTCCAACCTCCTCATTTTCCACGTCTTCCGCGTCTATCACTCCACACTTGATGTCCACATGCACATGTTATTTGGATCGCACTTATAAGTGAGAATGTGCAGTGTTTGTCTTTCTGTGTCTGAGTTGTTTCACTTAAGATAAGGGCCTCTAGTTCAATCCATTTTGCTGGAGAAGACATGATTTCATTTTTTTTAATGGCTGAGTAGTATTCCATTACATACTTTTAAAAAAATCCAGTCATCCATCTATGCACACTTTGGTTGATTCCATAACTTTGCTATTACAAATACTACTGCAATAAAATACAAGTCTTTTGATGTAATGATTTATTTTCCTTTGGGTATATGCACAGTAGTGAGATTTCCAGATCAAAAGGAAGTCCTATTTTTCATTCTTTGAGAAATCTCTACACTGTTTTCCATAGAGATTGTACTAATTTACATTCCCACCAATAATACATTACATTCCCTTTTCTATGCATCCTTGCTAACATCTGTTATTTTCTGTCTGATTGGTGAAAGTTAAAAAAAAAAAAAAAAAGGAGGAAAGGAAAAAAAAAAGAAAAAAACAAACTAAATTATCCCTAACATTCTGTGTTAGATATGGTAGGTTGATGGTTAATATTTATTTCACCATCCTTATAATACAGGCATATCTCTCTCCAGAGAAAAACAAATGTTACCCAACAAAATCCCCTTTGCTACTGCACTCAGTTAGCACTCCTTCTAATAAAATGCCTGTACTAAATGTGAAAATATAAGTTAGAATAGAACAGAATAGTAGATAGAATAGAAAATATCGAGGTGCCTCACACCTAGGGAGAGTTAGTGTTATTTTAGAACATGTGCATGTAAATATACTTGTATGATGATGATAATGACTAGGTTTCTAAGCTACACTTTCTTTTATTGAAAATAAATGGAGATATCCAGGGTTGAAAAGGAAAACCAAGGCTGCTGCTTATTTCATGGACAAAATACATTTAAATTCATCAGAGAATGCTCAGGGCATAGGGATTAACCTACTTTGTTGAAAGGGCAATTTTAGTTAAGTGAGTGGTGAGTACAATAGCAAAAAGGATTTTGTCTATCTGCATATGTGGATTTATGTATACTGTATTGTCATGTAAAGTATGTTCTCTCTCTCTCTCTCTTTTTTTTTTTACAACCAAATATGTTTTTTAAAAAAGTCTTCTAATATGTTTTCCTTTTCTGTGGAAACTGGATAGTTAAACATTAAGATTTACCAGACTACCTGGGAGTTAGGATTCCATATGGGATCTGGATTCAAGGCATCAGATGCTGATGTGAGATACAGATGAAGGAGTGAAGCAAAGGCTTTGATGCTGTTGGAGATGCACATGCTTTTGTTCTGGTAGGTGTGAGAGGACAGGCACTGGGTTTTCCTATGGAAATGCTGGGTTGTAACTATCTTGAGCGTTGAGAAGACTTGTGCTGTTCATTTCATGACGGAATTTCAACACAGGCAGGGTGCAGGTCTTGATCCTGGCTGGCAGTTCACAGTGAACTTCATTCCAGAGGGATATTCCTGGTTCCTCAGTTCACAAGTGTAACAGATTTCACGTCTCTTCTGGCAGGCAGCATCATTCTAGTATAATTTCTGAAAGTAAAGCACAGAGTGACTTCTTCAGCCCTTCCAAAATTTTGTGGGCAACCATATTTTCTTTTTAATTCCTTTAAGCTTCAAATAAGTCAAATATTCTAGGTTATTTGCAGCAGAATCCTTGCTAATGTAGTTTGTTTCATTTTTAATACCCTGAGATGATAATGATGGTGCTCGTAGCAGTGATAATAATGACTGGATTTCTAAGCTAAATTTTCTTTCATCGAAAATAAATGGAAGTATCTAGGGTTGAAAAGGAAGACCAAGGCTGCTGCTTATTTCACTGACAAAACATGCTTAGTTATTTGTATCAGAGAATGCTCAGGGCATAGGGATTAGCCTACTTTGCCGAATAGGCATTTTATTTGAAGGAGTGCTGAGTGCAGTAGCAAAGGGAATTTTGTTGGGTAATGTTTGTTTTGCATAAACACAGGAGAGAGAGGCATCACGTGGGTCTAAGGAAGTATATTAGTGCTCCTGCTCAAAGCTTCCGTGGAGCTTTGATGGTGTACAAACTGCTTCAGTGTAACAGACAGCATTTTGGAATAAACTCAGGGTCTAGCACATCTTTTATTACATCTTTGCAGCTGTGTAAATTAAAGCTGGTAAAATGGCCTTCATTTCTGTTTTAATTTAAATCCACCAAAAGATGTACTGCTCTAGCTGCCATTCAGTGTCATTCTGTATCAAATTATATTTCTCAGAAAAAATTATTATAAAATCCTAAAGATAGGGGTTTATAATAACAAATGCCGGTTTAATTCATGGATGCTCAGAGAATCACAATGATGTGAATTTCTTCAGTGAATTAGATTCCATCTGTGGCAGCTAAAAGTATGCATGAATGGAAGGAGCGCCGAGGAAACACATTTACACTGGAAGAGCCAGCACACTCTGCTCCTGTGCCTCTCTAACCACAAAGAAATCACTTCTAGGCTTTTTGCTAAACCACACATAATGTTCCTAATTGTTGTGGAGGGAAAATTGAAGACAGGCAGATGTTGAAAAATAAGGCAACCCGGATAGCGGGGAAGTGATGAAAACGAGAGTGTAACTTCCGCTGCTTAGAGGCCAGGACCTACTTGAAGGTGAGGTCTCCAGTTTGAATTAAAAATTTTCTTTCTGAATAAGTATTTTTACTTATTTAAATATTTATAATATCAGTGTCTGTGAGTTCTCAGCAATAAGTAAATGGTCAGTAGTTACACTTTTAATGTGAAAAGTAAAACACGTAATCTAAATATAGAAACATGGGCACAGAGATTCAAACGGTGGATAATGTCTTTTTTTGCACAAGCTTAATGTGTATTTCTTATGATCTTGAAAAGCTATGTTTAAAACAAAGTGTTTATTTAAATGACAGATATTTTCTCATTTAAGTGTCAATGAAACGAGTTCCACTCTTAAAGAGAGGAGAAAGGTTAACGTATATAGGCACAGTTGTTGAATAGTACATTAACCCTAATTATAGTGGATCAACATGCTTGTTTAAACATTAACGTCATAGTTCATGCTATCTTTTTGCATCTATCTAACATTTATTTGGCATCTATAGTTTTCCTGGATAGGGTACATTGGGTTGATGTCCTGACATGGCTTACTGAGGGCACAATAGGGTCTGGAGGAAGGAAACCTAAGGCATATTCATACTGACTTCCTAGAACTAAATCAAGAGGAAAACCCCCAACTTTCCACTTCCAAGTAACAAAAGGACCCTTTGCAACCCTCCCCTTTCTTTCTGCTTGGCAGTTGAAAAATGGAAAGTACTTGTGTCTTCACTTCAGCCTCTGATTAGTCCCCTCCTGCAACCAGTCAGACTGATCGTGGGCCACTACTTCATTTACATAGGGTGTACACCAAGTAACCAATGGGAGATGTGCTGAGGATATTTAAAGCCCAGAAAATTCTGTAACCAGTCTCTTAACCACCTTGCTGGGGACCACTCCCACTCTGTGGAGTGTACTTTCATTGGTCAATAAATCTCTGCTTTTGTTGCTTCATTCTTTCCTTGCTTTATTTGTGTGTATTTGTGTGTTTTGTTCAATTCTTTGTCCAAGATGCCAAAAACCTGAACACCCTTAACATTACTACATTGTTACTTAATGGGATAGACCCTTTCTCATTTTATCCCTCATGCCTGAGCTTAGTAGGTGATAGGTATTATGTTCAGCCCAAGAAATGGATTAATTCAACTTCATTACATGTTTTTCAGGTCTAATTTCTTTCAACTTCTCAATATTTCAGCGAACATACTGTCTCACTTATTTTTAGACCATTTCCATTCATCAGCTCTTCACTGACTTTAAATCCTTTTATTAATTCAAAGTTTATTGAGCAATTTCAATGAACTATGTTACAATATGATACCTGCATAGGAAAGACAATTTTCTGCTTAAAAGTACACAATGACATAACAAGGTTTTGGGTTTTTTACAAATGTAGATCACATTATTATGGAAACTGAGGAGAGGTATTGAACCTACCCTGGTATGACTGAGAGGTCAGGAATTCCTCCATGTGGAACCGACACACATGCCTGATTTTAAAAGATGAAGAGAAAAATATCTGGCTATAAATCTCCATCTTCTGTGGCCACCTCTCATAAACACCTTCCGTGGCTTTCCTCAAACTAATGAATGAATCTTTTCAGATGATTTACAATGAGATTCCTTTATGATACTTGTCTGACCCTTTATTGTGGCACTTGTAGTTTATTTACATTACTACACTATATAAAAAGTTCCCTTCCAAACAGAAGCCCATCTTAATATTTTCTGCACCCTGAAGTCTTTTTCATGGTACATCCTGAGTAGTTCCATGTGCCCTTGTGTCACAGTAAAGCAGTTGGCCTCTCTTGGATAGAGTGTATGATCATTGTCATATTCCATAGTCTTTCTTGCATGTGGATTACATACTCCTGCACTGTGGAATCAGGTATACCCATATGACTTGCTTTGGCCAATAAAACATAAATGGAAATGACGTTTGTCATTCCAGGAAGAAGCACTATAAGAAATCTAATGTGGTACACTATGTTGTCTTTTACTGTCTGCAAAGGGCAGAATAATGCCTCCAAAGATATCTGTACCTTGGTCCCAGAAACTGTGATTACAGTATTTTACATGGCAAAAGGGACTTTGCAGTGGTGACTAACATAAGGACCTTGACATGGGGAGATTATCCCTGGGAACATAATCACATGAGTTCTTAAACACAGGGGACATTTGCTGATGATGGCCCAAGGGAAGTGACTCTAGAAAAATGGAGAGAGAGTTACTTATCAGCCTAAAAGCTTTTGGGCTGAGACGATGGGGTTTTCTAAATATAGGATCATGTAATCCACAAACAGAGATATTTTGGCTTCCTCTCTTCCTATTTGAATACACTCTATTTCTTCAACACAGGGGACATTTGATGATGATGGCTCAAGGGAACTGACTATAGAAAAAGGAAGAGAGAGTTGCTTATTGGCCTAAGAAGCATTTGGGCTAAGACAACAGTTTTCTAAATATAGGATCCCGTAATCCGAAAACAGACAGTTTGACTTTCTCTTTTCCTATTTGAATATCCTTTATTTCTTTCTCTTGCCTGGTTGCCCTGGCCAGAACTTCCAATACTATGTTGAATAGGAGTGGTGAGAGAGGGCATCCTTGTCTTGTGATGGTTTTCAAGGGGAATGCTTCCAGTTTTTGCCCATTCAATATGATATTGGCTGTCGGTTTGTCATAAATGGCTCTTACTATTTTGAGGTATGTTCCATCAATGCCTAGTTTATTGAACATGAAGAGATGATGAATTTTATCAAAGGTCTTTTCTGCATGTATTGAGATAATCATGTGGTTTTGTCTTTAGTTCTGTTTATGTGATGAATTACGTTTATTGATTTGCATGTGTTGAACCAGCCTTGCATCTTGGTTATGAGGTCAACTTGATCGTGGTGTTTTTTGATGTGCTGCTGGATTTGGTTTGTCAGTATTTTATTGAATGTTTTTAAATTTTATATTATTTTTTAAATTAATTTTTCCACAAGTTATTGGGATACAGGTGGTATTTGATTAAGTTCTGTAGTGGTTATTTGTGAGATTTTGGTGCACCCATCACCCAAGCAGTATGCAGTGCACCATATTAGTACTCTTTTAGCCCTTGCCTCCCTCTCAGTCTTCCCCGCAAGTCTCCAAAGTCCATTTTATCATTGCTAAGCCTTTGCGTCCTCATAGCTTAGCTCCCACATATCAGTGAGACCATACGATGTTTAGTTTTCCATTCCTGAGTACTTCACTTAGAATAATAGTCTACAGTCTCATCCAGGTTGCTGCAAATGCTGTTAATTCATTCCTTTTTATGGTCAAATTGTATTTCATCATATATATTCATATATATTATTATATATTATATAATATTATTCATATATGATATATATCATATATATTCATATATGATATATATCATATATATACACACACACATATATACACCACAGTTTCTTTATCCACTTGTTAATTGATGGGTATTTGGGTTTGTTCCATGATTTTACAGTTGTAAATTGTACTGCTATAAACATGCATATGCAAGTATCTTTTTTTGTATAATGACTTCTTTTCCTTTGGGTAGATACCCACTAGTGGGATTGCTGGATCAAATGGTAGTTCTACTTTTAGTTCTTTAAGAAATCTTCACACTGTTTTCCATAATGGCTGTACTAGTTTACACTCCCGTCAGCAGTGTAGAAGTGTTCTCTGATCACCACATCCATACCAACATCTACTGTTTTTTGATTTTTTTGTTATGGCCATTCTTGCAGGAGTAAGGTGGCATTACTTTATGATTTTGATTTGCATTTCCCTGATAATTAGTGATATTGAGCATTTTTTCATATGTATGTTGGCCATTTGTATATCTTCTTTAGAGAATTGTCTATTCATTTCCTTAGCCCACTTTTTTGATGGGATTTTTTGTTTTTTTCTTACTGATTAGTTTGAGTTCATTTTAGATTCTGGCTATTCGTCCTTCATCAGATGTATAGATTGTGACAATTTTCTCTCACTCTGCGGGTTGTCTGTTTTTTCTGCTGACTGTTCCTTTTGCCATGCAAAAGCCCTTTAGTTTAATTAAGTCCCAAATATTTATCTTCCTTTTTATTTCATTTGCTTTTGGGTTTTAGGTCATGAAATCCTTGCCTAAGCCAATGTCTAGAAGGGTTTTTTCAACATTATCTTCTAGAACTTTATAGTTTCAGGTCTTAGATTTAAGTTCTTTTTTTTTTAAATTATTATACTTTAAGTTCTAGGGTGCATGTGCATAACGTGCAGGTTTGTTACATATGTATAATTGTGCCATGTTGATGTGCTGCACCATCATTCGTCAGCATCCATCAACTCGTCATTTACATCAAGTATAACTCCCAGTGCAATCTCTTCCCCCTCCCACCTCCCCATGATAG
>NW_016809004.1:109952-121981 GCF_001698545.2 Rhinopithecus bieti
AGTCAGGACCCTCAGCTGTAGGTCTGTGGGAGATTGCTTGAGGTCCACTCCAGACCCTGTTTGCCTGGGTATCAGCAGCAGAGGTTGCAGAAGATAGAATATTGCTGAACACCAAGTGTACCTGTCTGATTCTTGCTTTGGAAACTTCCTCTCAGGGGTGTACTCCATCATGTGAGGTGTGGGGTGTCGGTCTGCCCCTAGTGGGGGATGTCTCCCAGTTAGGCTACTCAGGGGTCAGGGACCCACTTGAGCAGGCAGTCTGTCCGTTCTCAGATCTCAACCTCCGTGTTGGGAGATCCACTGCTCTCTTCAAAGCTGTCAGACAGAGTCATTTGCATCTGCAGAGGTTTCTGCTGCTTGTTGTTGTTGTTGTTGTTTAGCTGTGCCCTGTCCCCAGAGGTGTAGTGTACAGAGACAGGCAGGCCTCCTTGAGCTGCTGTGAGCTCCACCCAGTTCGAGCTTCCCAGTGGCTTTTCTTACCTACCTAAGCCTCAGCAATGGCTGGCACCCCTCCCCCAGCCTCGCTGTTGCCTTGCCGTTAGATCGCAGACTGCTGTGCTAGCAGTGAGGGAGGCTCCGTGGGTGTGGGACCCTCCAGGCCAGGTGTGGGATGTAATCTCCTGGTGTGCCCGTTTGCTAAGACCCTTGGTAAAGCACAGTATTGGGTGGGAGTTACCCAATTTTCCGGGTGTTGTGTGTCTCAGTTCCCCTGGCTAGGAAAAGAGATTCCCTTCCCCCTTGCACTTCCCAGGTGAGGCAATGCCTCGCCCTGCTTCAGCTCTTGCTGGTCGGGCTGCAGCAGCTTACCAGCACTGATTGTCTGGCACTCCCTAGTGAGATGAACCCAGTACCTCAGTTGAAAATGCAGAAATCACCTGTCTTCTGTGTTGCTCGCGCTGGGAGCTGGAGACTGGAGCTGTTCCTATTCGGCCATCTTGCTCTGCCCCTCCAGATTTAAGTTCTTAATCCATCTTGAGTTGATTCTTGTATAAGGTGAGAGATGAGGATCCAGTTTCATTCTCCTACATGTGGCTAGCCAATTATACCAGCATCATTTGTTGATAAGGGTTTCCCTTCCCCACTTTATGTACTTGTTTACTTTGTCAAAGATCGTTTGGCACTAAGTATTTGGGTTTATTTTTAGGTTCTCTATTCTGGTCCATTGGTCTGTGTGCCTATTTTTATACCAGTACCACACTGTTTTGGTGACTATGGCCTTATAGTATAGTTTGAAATCAGATGGTATGATGCCTCCAGATTTGTTCTTTTTGCTGAGTCTTGCTTTGGCTATGTGGGCTTTTTGGTTCCATATGAATTTTAGAATTTTTTTTTCTAATTCTGTGAAGAATGATGGTGGTATTTTGATGGGGATTGCATTGAATTTGTAGATTGCTTTGCATCATTTTCACAATATTGATTCTACCCATTCATGAGCATGGAATATGTTTCTATTTGTTTGTGTCGTGAAAGAAATACGATTTCTTTCAGCAGTTTTTTGTGGTTTTTCTTGTAGAGGTCTTTTGACTCCTTGGTTAGGTGTATGCCAAAGTGTTTTTGTTTCTTTGTTTGCAGCTACTGTAAAAGGGTTTGCATTCTCGATTTGAATTCCTGCTTGATCGCTGCTGATTTGTGTACCTTAATCTTGTATCCAGAAAGTTTGCTGTATTCTTATATCAGTTCTAGGCGCTTTCTGGATGAGTCTTTAGGATTTTCAAGGTAAATGATCATATCATCTGCAAACAGTGACAGTTTGACTTCCTTTGTATTGATTTGGATGCCCTTTATTTCTTTATCTT
Organism: Rhinopithecus bieti; assembly: GCF_001698545.2. NCBI lineage: Eukaryota > Metazoa > Chordata > Mammalia > Primates > Cercopithecidae > Rhinopithecus > Rhinopithecus bieti. Next base: position 111,749 of record NW_016809004.1, read on the forward strand.
GTCTGATTGCTCTGGCTAGGACTTCCAGTACTATGTTGAAGAGGAGTGGTGACAGTGGACATCCTTGTCTTGTTCCAGTACTCAGAGGGAATGCTTTCAGCTCTTCCCTATTCAGTATTATGTTGGCTGTTGGTTTGTCATAGATGGCTTTTATTACATTGAGTTATGTCCCTTTTATGCTGATTTTGCTGAGAATTTTAACCATACAGGGATGCTGAATTTTGTCAAATGCTTTCACTGCATCTATTGAGATGATCGTGTGATTTTTGTTTTTAATTCTGTTTATGTGGTGTATCAAATTTATTGACTTGCGTATGTTAAACCATCCCTGCATCCCTGGTGTGATACTCACTCAATCATGGTGGATCATCTTTTTGATATGTGGTTGGATTCAGTTAGATGATATTTTGTTAAGGATTTAAGCATCTATGTTCATCAAGGATATCAGGCTGTAGTTTTCTTTTGTGATTATGTCCTTTCCTGGTTTTGGTATTAGGGTGATGCTGGCTTCATAGAATGAATTAAGGAGGGTTCCTCCTTTCTGTATCTTGTGGAATAGTGTAAAAAAATTGGTACCAATTCTTCTCTGAATGTCTAATAGAATTCTGCTGTGAATCCATCTGGTCCTGGACTTTTTTTACTGGTGATTTTTAAATTAACATTTCAATCTCACTGCTTGTTATTGGTCTGTTCAGGGAATCTAATTCTTCTTGATTTGTGCTGGGAGGTTGTATTTTTCAGAAATTTATCCATTTCTTCCAGGTTTTCTAGTTTATATGGGTAAAGGTGTTCATAGTAGCCTTGAATAATATTTTGTATTTCAGTGATGTTAGTTGTAATATCTCCTGTTTTGTTACTTAATGAGGTTATTTGGATTTTCTCTCTTTTTTTCTTGGTTAATCCTGCCAATAATCTATCAATTTAATTTATATTTTCAAAGAATCAGGATCTTGTTTCATTTATCTTTTGTATTTTTTGTTTCAATTTCATTTATTTCTGCTCTGATCTTGGTTCTTTCCTTTCTTCTGCTATGTTTGGGTTTGGCTTGTTCTTGTTTCTCTAGTTCCTTGAGGCGTCACCTTAGCATGTCAGTTTGTGCTCTTTCAGTCTTCTTGATGTAGGCATTTAGGGCTATAAACTTTCCTCTTAGCACCAACCAAGAGGTTTGAATAGGCTGTGTCATTATTGCTGTTAAGTTTGAAGAATTTTTAAATTTCCATCTTGATTTTGGTTTTGACCCAATGCTCATTCAGGAACAAGTTATTTAATTCCATGTATTTGCATGGTTTTGAAGGCTCCTTTTAGAATTGATTTCCAGTTTTCTTCCACTGTGGTCTGAGAGAGTGCTTGATATAATTTCAATTTTCTTAAATTTATTGAAGCTCATTTTATGGTCTACCTTGGAGGAAGCTATATGCACTGTTGAATATAATGTGTGTTCTGCAGTTGTTGGATGAAATGTTCTGTATATATCTGTTAAGTCCATTTGTTCCAAGGTATAATGTAAATCCACTGTTTCCTTGTTGACTTTAAATCTTGATGACCTGTCTAGTGCTATCAGTAGAGTGTTGAAGTCCCCCACTATTATTGTGTTGCTCTCTATCTCATTTCGTAGGTTTATTAGTAATTGTTGTATAAATTTGGGATCTCCAGTGTTAGGTGCATATATGTTTAGGATTGTGATATTTTTGTGTTAGACAATGTCTTTTACCATTATATAATGTCCCTCTTTGTCTCTTTTAACTGCTGTTGCTTTAAAGTTTTTTTGGTCTGGTATAAGAATAGCTACCCCTGTTTGCTTTTGGTGCCCATTTGCATGAAATGCCTTTTTCCACTCTTTAAGTTTATATGAGTCCTTATGTGTTAGGTGAGTCTCTGAAGGCAGCAGATTATTGGTTTGTGCATTCTCATCCATTCTGTGGTTCTGTATCTTTTAAGTGGAGCATTTAGGCCATTTACATTCAATGTTAGTATTGAGATGTGAGGTACTGTTGCATTCATGATGCTATTTGTTGCCTATGTAGGGTTTTTTTTGTTTGTTTGCTTTTGTTTTTTGCTTTTAACTTGTATTTTGTTTATAGGTCCTGTGTGCTTTATGCTTTAAAGAAGTTCTGGTTTGATATGTTTCCAGGATTTGTTTCAAGATTTAGAGCTCCTTTTTGCAGTTAGTGTAGTACTGGATTGGTAGTGGCAAATTCTCTCAGCATTTGTTTGTCTGAAAAACACTGTATCTTTCCTTCATATGTGATACTTAGTTTCAGTGAACACAACATTCTTGGCTGATAATTGTTTTGTTTGAGTAGGCTGAAGATAGATTCCCAGTCCCTTCTAGCTTGTAGGGATTTTTATTGAGAAATCTGCTGTTAATCTGAAAGATTTTCCTTTATAGGTTACCTGGTGCATCTGTCTCACAGCTCTTAAGATTCTTTCCTTCATCTTAACTTTGGATAACCTGATGACAATGTGCCTAGGGGATGATCTTTTTGCAATGAATTTCCTGGGTGTTCTTTGTGCTTCTTGTATTTGGATGTCTGTGTCTCTAGCGAGGCCAGGGAGGTTTTCCTCAATTATTCCCCCAAATATGTTTTCTGAATTTTCAGATTTCTCTCTTCTTCAGTAACACCGATTATTCATAGACTTGGTTGTATAACATAATTCCAGACTTCTTGAAGGCTTTGTTCATATTTTCTTGTTCTTTTTCCTTTGTCTTTGTGGAATTGGGTTAATTCAAAGAACTTATCTTCAAGCTCTGAATTTCTTTCTTCTCACTGTTCAATTCTATTGCTGAGAATGTCCAGAACATTTTGCATTTCTATAAGTGTGTCCAGTGTTTCCTGAATTTTGGGTTGTTTTTTCTTTAAGCTATCTATTTCCTTGAATATTTATTTCTTCACTTCTTGCATCATTTTTTTGGATTTCTTTGCATTGGGCTTCGCTTTTCTCTGGTGCCTCCCTGATTAGCTTAATAAATAACCTCCTGAATTCTTTTTCAGGTAAACTGGTGGTGGGCAGGGCTCTAGAATTCCCAAGAGTATATTCCCTTTGTCTTCACCTGTCAGGGTGGGTAGGGAAGGACCATCAGGTAGGGGCAGGGCTAGGTGTGTCTGAGCTCAGACTCTCCTTGGGCGAGTCTTGCTGTGGCTGCTGTGGGGGTGGAGGGGGTAGGTTCCAGGTCAATAAACTTGTGTACCTAGGAGGATTATGACTACCTCTGCTGAGTCATGCAGGTTGTCAAGGAAGTGGGGGAGAGCTGGCAGTCACAGGCCTCACCTAGCTTCCATGCAAACTGAAGGGCCAGTCGCACTCCTCCTGTGCTCCCCCAACAGCCCTGAGTCTGTTTCCAGGAGGTGTGTGAGATGGGCTTGAAAACTTGCCCCAGGCTGCCTGCCTTCCAGCTGTGAAAGAAAAGAGCTTGGTTTGTCCTCTGCCTGTGGAGTCTGCCCACCAGTTTTGCACCCTCCCCCGAATTCTGGTCAAGAGGTTTCTCATCCTGTTCAAATTGTCACAAGGTTCAGCTGGAGATTTCCTTCTTTCCGTGGTGTTCTCCCCCACTCCTCTGGCAACCTTCCCAATGGATCCCTGTGGTGCCAGGCAGGAATGGCCTGTTTGGGGACCCGGTGAGCTCCCAGGGCCTTTCTGCTGCTTCCTTACCCCTGTATTTTGCTCAGCTCTCTAAATTGACTCAGCTCCAGATAAGGTTAGAAACTTCTTCCACGAACAGACTTTCAGTTTCTCCAGTGGCAGTGTGTGTTTGGGAGTGGATGATCTCCTTTTCCCACTTCTGCAGTTAGGACACTCACAGTATTTGGTGTATCTCCTGGGTCTAGCAGGAGAAGTCCACTACCTTCAGAGGGTCCATGGATCCTCTTCAGATTGCTGATTTGTTCTTGCCGTCAATCAGGAGTTAATATTCACAATTCAAGCCTCTGCATGCTGTTCTGTCCATCTGAGTCAGAGCTGCAATCTAGTCCTGCTTCCCATCTGCCAGGATGACTCCTGGTTCCTTACTGAGAATTTTTGCATCAATGTTCTTTAGGGATATTGGCCTGAAGTTTTCTTTGTTTGCATCTCTGTCAGGTTTTGTTATATGGATGATGTTGGCCTCATAAAATGAGTTAGTGAGAAATCCTTCCTTTTCAGTCGTTGGGAATAGTTTCAGAAAAAAAAGGTACCAGCTCCTCTTTGTACCTCTGGTAGAATTCAGCTACAAATTCGTCTGGTGCTGGACTTTTTTTGGTTGGTAGGCAATTTATTACTGCCTCAGTTTCAGAAGCTGTTATTGGTCTATTCAGGGATTCAAATTCTTCCTGGTTCAGTCTTGGGAGGGTATATGTGTCTAGGAATTTATCCATTTCTTCTACATTTTCCAATTTATTTGCATAGAGGTGTTTATAGTATTCACTGATGGTTCTTTGAATTTCTGTGGGGTCAGTGGTGATAGCCCCTGTATCATTTTTATTTATCTATTTGATTTTTCTCTATTTTCTTCTTTATTAGTCTAGCTAATGGTCTCTTTTATTATGAGTATGTTTTTAAACAGCTCCTGGATTAGTTGATTTTTTGAAGATATTTTTATTTATCTATCACCTCCAGTTCTGCTCTTATCTTGATTATTTCTTGTCTTCTACTAGCTTTGGGGATTGTTTATTCTTGCTTGTCTAGCTCTTTGAGCTGTGATGTTAGGGTGTCAATTTCAGATCTTTCTAGTTTTTTTGATGTGAGCTTTCATTGCTATAAATTTCCCTCTTAACTCTGCTTTGGCTGCATCCCAGAGATTCTGGAATGTTGCCTCTTTGTTCTCATCGGTTTCAAAGAACTTCTTGATATCTGCCTCATTATTTACCCAGAAGCCATTCGGGATCAGCTTGTTCAATTTCCAGGTAGTTGTGTGGTTTTGAGTGAGTTTCTTAATTTTGAGATCTAATTCGATTGCACTGTGGTCTGAGAGACTGTTTGTTATGATTTCAGTTCACATGAATTTGCTGAAGGGTGTTTTATTTCCAATTACATGATTGATTTTAGAATAAGTGATACAAAACCAATGTGCAGAAATCCTATACATGAACAGCAAACAAACAGAGAGCCAAATCATGAATGAACTCTCATTCCCAATTGCTACAAAAAGAATAAAATGCCAAGAAAGAAAACTAACAAGGGAAGTAAAGAACTTCTTCAAAAAGAACTGCAAAATACTGCTCAAGGAACTGAGAGAGGACACAAACAAGTGGAAAAAACATTCCATGTTCATGGATTGGAAGATTCAATATTGTGAAAAGACTGTCCGAAGTAATTTATAGATTCAAGGTTATTCCTATTAAGCTACCATTGACATTCTTCACAGAATTAGAAAGAAAACTACTTTAAAATTCATATGAAAGCAAAAAAGAGCTCATATAGTTAAGACGATCCTAAGCAAAAAGAAACAAATTGAAGGCATCACACGACCCAACTTCAAACTACACTACAAGGCTGCAGCAAACAAAAGAGTATGGTAATTGTACAAAAACAGATACATAAACCAATGGAACAGAATAAAGATATCAGAAATAAGCCCACACATCTATGACCATGTCATCTTTGCAAACCTGATGAAAGCAAGCAACAGGAAAAGGATTCCCTACTTAATAAATGGTGCTGGGAAAACTGGCTAGCCATATGCAGATAGTTGAAATTGGACCCCTTCCTTACACCTTATACAAAAATTAACTCAAGATGAATTAAAGACTTAACTGTAAAACCCAAAACTATAGAAACTCCAGAAGAAAATATAAGCATTACCATTCAGGACATAGGCATGAGCAAACATTTCATGATTAAAAACAGCAAAAGCAATTCCAACAAAAGCAAAAATTGACAAATGGGATCTAATCAAACTAAAGAGCTCCTGAACAGCAAAGGAAACTATCATCAGAGTGAACAGACAACCTACAGAGTAGGAGAAAATTTTTGCAATCTTCCATCCATCAAAGATCTAATATCCAGAATCTACAAGGAACTTCAACAAATTTACAAGAAGAAAAACAAGCTACCCCATTGAAAAGTGGACAAAACGTTCTTATACACCAGTAACAGACAAACAGAGAGCCAAATCATGAATGAACATCCATTCACAATTGCTTCAAAGAGAATAAAATACCCAGGAATACAACTTACAAGGGGATGGGTAAAGGGCACCCTTCCTTCAAAGGGAGAAACTACAACAACTGGGCCTATGGGAAATTTTTTAAAAATAGAGAACAAAAAGAAATGGAGAAACGTTACCCATGGCGCGCGACCTCTGGATAAAAGAATTCACCTATCATTGGGAAAAAAATGGCCCCCCACCATTACTGGCCCCAAGTAATTTATGATTCAATTGCCATTCCCCTCAAGGCTACAGAGTTTTCTTTTCCACAGAATTGGAAAAAACGCTTTAAAGTTCATATGGAAACCAAAAAAGGAGCCCACCCATTGCCAAGACAATCGCTTAAGCCAAAGAACGAACAAAAGGCTGGAGGCATTCACCGGCTACCTGGACTTTCAAACTTATATTACAAGCTACGACACCAAAACCAGGGCATGGGGCCACTGGGTACCAAAAACAGAGATAAGACCAATGGGAACCAACAGAGTCCTCAGGACAATATACCACACATCTACCTAGCCATCTGGATCCTTTGGGACAAAACCTTGAGCAAAAAAGAAGGTGGGGAAGATTCCCTATTTAGAAAATGTGCTGGGAAAATGGCTAGCCATAAGTTAGGAACAGCTGAAACGTGGTCCTTTCCTTACGTCCTTTATACGGAAGGGATTAATTTCAAGATGGGATTAGAGGACCCTAAATGTTAACGGACTAAAACCATTAAAAAAACCCTAGAGAGAAACCTAGGTAAATCCACTCTCATAGGAACCATTAGTGCAATGGAGCAAGGACTTCAAATGTCTAAAACAACAAAGAGCAATGGCAACAAAGCCTTAAAATTGGAAAATTGATCTTAAATTAAATTAAAGGAAACTTCCTGCACAGCAAAAAGGGAAACTACCATCAGAGTGAACAGGAAACCTACAGGAATGGGAGAAAATTTTTGCCAATCTACTCCAGATCTGACCCAAGGGCTAACTTCCAGAACCTATAAAAAGCGGGGAACTCAAATCAGGATTTTAACAAGAAAAAAAAAAACAAACAACCCATCAAAAAGTGGGGGCAAAGGATAGAACAACCATTTCCTCCAAAAGAAGAACAATTCCATACAGCCCAACAGACCCACACACTCGCACCACACACCACTCCGCGCTCATTCATCACTGCCATCGGAGAACATGGCAAAAAACCATTAATGAGATGCGCATCCTCACACCATAGAATGGTAACCATTAAATGTCAAGGGGAAACAAACCAGGTTGTTGGACAGAGGGGGATGTGGAGAAATAGAACACTTTTACACTTGTTGGTTTGGGACTGTAAACTAGTTAACCATTTGTGGAAAACAGTTATGGGCCGATTCCTCAAGGATCTAGAACTAGGAAAAATAACCGTACGACCAGCATCCATTACTTAGTTGTGTACCCAAAGGGATTATAATCAGCTGCTATAAAAAAACACATTTGCACACGCCCAACTAATGTTTATTGAGGGCAACTTATTCACATTTAGGCCCAAAAGGACCCTTTGGGGGGGAATCAACCCAAAATGTCCATCAGTGACAAAAACCTTGGGATTAAGGAAAATGTGGGGGCCACATTATTACAAACCATGGAATTTACTTAATGGCTGCATTAAAAAAAGGAATGTGTTTGGGTTGGGTCCCTTTGGTAGGAAGGGAATTGCCAGCTGGGGGAAACCATCATTCCTTCCCAAGCAAACTTATTTTGCAAGAACAGAAAACCAAAACACATGGCATATTTCTCACTCATAGGTAACTGGAACCAGTGAAGATCACCCTTCGGAGACCCTACCTGGCAAAGGGGAACATAACCACTGGGCCTGTTATGAAGAGTAGAGAGATGGCTTAGGAGTATTACCTTTGATGTAAATGGATGAGTTCGATGTTGCTTGGACGAGGTTGGAGCTGCAGCACATCAACATCCGCACAAGTAATACATATGTAACAAACTGTCACATTGTGGCAGAACTTAAAATAATAGAAAAAATTAAAAAAATTAAAATAAAAAAGTAAAAAATAAGTGGACAAAGGACATAAATAGACACTTCTCAAAAGAAGATATTTATGTGACCAACAAACATGTGTAAAAAAGCTCAACATCACTGATCATTAGAGAAATACAAATGAAAACCACAATGAAATACCATCTCACACCAGTCAGAATGGCAATTATTTACAGTTCAAGAAACAACAGATGCTGGCAAGGCTGTGGAGAAATATGAACACTTTTACACTGTGGGAGTATATATTAGTTCAACCATTGTGGAAGACAGTGTGGTAATTCCTCAAAGACCTAGAACCAATACCATTTGACCCAGCAGTCCCATTACTGGGTTTATATTCTAAGGAATATAAATCATTCTATTATTAAGATACATGCACACATATGTTCACTGCAGCACTATCCACAATAGCAAAGATATGGAATCAATCTAAATGCCCATCAGCGATAGACTGGATAAAGAAAATGTAGTACATATACACCATGAAATACTATGGACCTTATAAAGAAATGAGATCATGTCTTTTGGAGGGACATGGATGGAGCTGGAAACCATTATCCTCAGCAACAGAAAACCAAACACCATATGTTCTCACCTATAACTGTGAGGTGAACAGTGAGAACACATGGACACAAGGAGGAGAACTACACACACTGGGACCTTTTCAGGGGTGGTGGAGGGAGAAAAGAGAACATCAGGATAAATAGCTAATGCATGCAGGGCTTAAAACTTAGGTGATACGTTGATAGGTGCAACAAACCACTGACACATGTTTACGTATGTAGCAAACCTGCACGTTCTACACATGTGTCCTGGAACTTAAAATAAAATTCAATTAAATTATGAAAAAAGAAAAAGGAAAGAAGAGAGAGAGCACTGCGAGAAGGGCTCAATTGCCATTTTTGGCTTTGAATATGAGGGATGAAGGCACGGAGGTGAGGCATGTAACAGTGTTAGTTTCTTAGGGCTGCCAGAATAAATTTCCACAAAGGTAGTGCCTTAAAACAATAGAAATGTATTGTCTTACAGTTCCAAGCAACAGAAGCCCATGAGTATCAGCAAGACAGCTCCTTCTGAAGACTCTAGGGGGATTTCCATTCCTTGCTTCTTCTAGTGTTTGGTGGTTGCTGTGGTCCTTGTGTTATGCCCCATCACTTTCATCTCTGCCCCCATCTTTACCTCACCTTCTCCTCTGTGAGATTGCTAAGTATATTTCTGCGTCATGCTTATAAGGGGCACTTATTGGATTTAGGGCACACTCAGATAATTCAGCATAAGTCTCTTTTCTCAAATCCTTGATCACATATTTTTCCATATAAAATAAACTTTTTCTTTTTATTTTTTACCGTACCTGGTAATATTCACAGGTTCTGGAGATCAGGATGTGTGCACACCTTTTTGGGGGCCACCACTCAGTCCACTGGAGTGGGTGACAGCAAGAACCTGGGAAAGGTGAGGAAACAGAGTCTCCCCTGGGCCTGCAGAAGGAGCACAGCCCTGCCTGCCTTGATCTTAGTGGGCTGAGACCCAGGCGAGTCTCCTGGCCCACAGAACTGTGAGATCATAGGTTTGTGTTGGCTTTGGTCACTAAGTTGGTGGTAATTTGTTACAGCAACAATACAAATTAAGACTCTGTGTGTTGGCAGCTGGCAATGTCCTAGACAGAGACTGCGGGTTCGCCTGAATGTGGCACTAGCCCAGAGAGAGGCAGAGGTAGGCTGGGGCAATGTGGTGGAGTTCCCAGTTGCAGACTGCTGGCACTGAGGCATTTGGGACTGCAGCTTACCTTAGTCTGTACTGCATAATGAACACCTCTTTCGTTTTTAGAGTTTATGAAGCTGAAAAGTTTAAAAAATAAAACAAAGAAACAAACCACACAAGGGATTTGAAACAAGCAGACTTAGTAAAGTAAGCTTTTTTAAAATTTTTTAAATTTTATTATTTTTTTAGAAGTAAAAGTCAGAAATTTTTATTTTTATAATGTTTATGTTTTTTTTTATTATACTTTAAGTTCTAGGGTACATGTGCACAACGTACAGGTTTGTTACATATATATACATGTGCCATGTTGATGTGCTGCACCCATT
>NW_016809004.1:122352-135088 GCF_001698545.2 Rhinopithecus bieti
AACTCATCCTTTTTTATGGCTGCATAGTATCCCATGGTGTATATGTGCCACATTTTCTTAATCCAGTCTGTCACTGATGGACATTTGGGTTGATTCCAAGTCTTTGCTATTGTGAATAGTGCCACAATAAACATACATGTGCATGTGTCTTTATAGCAGCATGACTTATAATCCTTTGGGTATATACCCAGTAATGGGATGGCTGGGTCAAATGGTATTTCTAGTTCTAGATCCTTGAGGAATCGCCATACTGTTTTCCACAATGGTTGAACTAGTTTACAGTCCCACCAACAGTGTAAAAGTGTTCCTATTTCTCCACATCCTCTCCAGCACCTGTTGTTTCCTGATTTTTAAATGATTGCCATTCTAACTGGTGTGAGATAGTATCTCATTATGGTTTTGATTTGCATTTCTCTGATGGCGAGTGATGATGAGCATTTTTTCATGTGTCTGTTGGCTGTACGAGTGTCTTCTTTTGAGAAGTGTCTGTTCATATCCTTTGCCCACTTTTTGATGGGGTTGTTTGTTTTTTTCTTGTAAATTTGATTGAGTTCTTTATAGGTTCTGGATATTAGCCCTTTGTCAGATGAGTAGATTGCAAAAATTTTCTCCCACTCTCTAATGGCTCTCCTACTTGTCCTGAAACATTGGATTGGTGTCTTAATCATTTTGGTCTTAGATTTTCATTTTAGTGTGTAGAACGGAAATGAAAATAACAACTGAATTTTCAGTGATGTTTAAGCTTAACATTTTTGTGGGACTCTTATTATGTGAGCTGTTACTAATCTTTCCTCCTGTATGCTGAGCTACGCTCTACGCTTTTAGTGTGGAAATCGGGGTTGCTTAGCTTATTCTCTTCATTTTGCTCTCATGGTCCATGGCATTAATACATTACTAGTCAGCAGGAGCTTGTCAATTTGTGCTTATTCTACCTATGAAGGCAAAGATTCTGCACAGAATAAAGTAACTCCTCTCTGCATTTTTCCTTACATGGGTAAATATTCTTGGAGCAAAGCCAACAGAACCGCACGATTATTACTCAATCGATTCTGTTTTGAGTATCTGCTATCACACTCCTATTGGGCTTCTGTCAAACTAAATTATAGAGTCTCAAATTCACAAACACATTCTTTGTTTTCCTAATCCTTAGAGTTACTTTTCTTTTTGATATAAACTTTAGGATTACTTCCCAAGGCAAGGCAAATTATATGTGATAAACCATTATAATGGCCCCTCACACATGTAAGGCTATTCAATCAGTCCATTCCTTGCAACTCAGAATGAAATTTCTATTGTCATTCCAACAAATCTACATTATCAAGGACTCAACAAAATATCACTGAGTGCAAAATAGGGAATTTGCAATATTCCCCTATAAAACATATGTACCATACTCTTCCCTTTACTGGAAATTTTTTGACATGCTCGTGTGAAAAAAAAAGAAATCATATATTTTAATTACTGTAGCTTTTCTAACTATTCCGGCAGGATGGTATGTACAAAAGATAATTGATAATTTAGATGACATTGATCTTTTAAAACACCTGTAAAAGCATATTTATTTTTCCAAAGTTTTTAATGCTATGGCCACAATTCTGAAGCATTGACTGATCTTTTCAATGAATATTTTGAGTTTATGTGTGGGCATTCAGACATACATTTAGATGAAAAGAAGTATTGATATTATTCTAACTTCTTTGAAAATGTAATTTTTTTGCATAACATATATTCAGACTTATGTGGGATTTTTGATGGTGTTTTATTATTTTGTCTTCTTTCAAAACATTGATGTTGATCATTTATAACTATCAAAACCAATAATTGGAAGAAATAGAAAAGGCCTCTGAGCTAGCAGACATGCTAATACATGTTATTAGAAATAGAATTTTGTAAAAGTAACACAAGAAAAGCCTGAAGGCAGGGTGAAAAGTGATTTTACTGATAAATGGAAAACATCATTTACTTGGTCTCAACAAAGTTAAAAAATGTCCTTTTTGGTGAATATGAGATATATTCCTGTACAAACTCCTCATAGAGTTTTCTAATGGGAAATAGCTACTTGGAATGAAATCTTATTGAAAAAAATCATTTTTATATGTTCCATAGGAACTAAATATAAAATGAAGTATGATAAATGAGTTAATTTTAGCACCACTGAAAGGAAATCTATGAACAGGTAGTTGTATGAACCTTGAATTGACTATTAATGCCAGGAACAATCAGAATAACTTAATTACATATGGATAGGTTGCTCTTTAAAGTGTTTAGATATAGTCACTTTGCTTTATTCACTTTGCAAATATTGTTATTTATTTATTTTTTTCTTTACAAATGGAAGGTCTATGATAAACCTGCATGGAGCAAGTCTATCAGTAACATTTTATCAACAGCACGCAGGCACTTCATGTCTCTGTGTCACATTTTGGTAATTCTCACAGTATTTTGAAATTTTCATTATTATGGTAACCGCTATGATGATCTGTAACCAGTGATCTTTGATGTTACTGTTGTGATTGTTTCAAGGTGCCACAAATTGTACCCACGTAAGACAGGAGACTTAATAGATAAAAGTAGTGTGTGTTCTGATTGCTCCATCGGCTGGCCGTTCTGCTGTCTCTCTCCCTCTTCTCTGTCCTGCCTATTCTCTGAGACACATAGCATTGAAATTAGGTTGATTAATAACCCTACAATGGCCTCCAAGTGTTCAAGTGAGAATTGCGAGACTCTCACTTTGAATCAAAAGGAGGAAGTAATTAAGCTTCATGAGGAAGGCATGTTGAAAGCAGAGATAAGCCAGAAGCTAGGCCTCCCTCTTACACTCAATAGCCAAGTTTTCAATGCAAAGGAAAATATCTTTAAAAAGATTAAAAGTGTTACTCCAGTAAACATGTATGTTATAAAAAAGCAAAATATCCTCATTGCTGATATGGAAAAAATTTTCGTGGTCTAGATAGAAGATCAAACCAGCCACAACATTCCCTTAAGTCAAAGCCAGAACAGGGCCCTGTTTACAAATCTATGAAAGCTGAGAGGTGAAGAAGCTTCAGAAAAAAAGATTGAAACTAGCAGAGGTTGGTTCATGAGGTTTAAGGAAAGAAGCTGTCTCCATAACCTAAAAGTACTAGGGGAAACAGCAAGTGGTGACGTGGAAACTGCAGCAAGTTACCCAGAAGATCTAGCTAAGATAATTGATGAAGGTGACTACACTAAACAACAAAATTTCAGTGTAGTTAAACAGCCTTCTATTGGAAGAATATGCTGTCTAGGACTTTTATAACTAGAAAGAAATCAATGCTTGGCTTCAAAACTCCAAAGGACAGGCTGACTCTCCTGATAAGGGCTAATGCTGATGATGACTTTACACTGAAACCAATGTTCATTTACCATACTAAAAATACTAGGACCCTTGAGAATTATGCTAAATCTACTCTGCCTGTGCTCTCTAAACGGAACAACAAAGCCAGATGATAGTAGATCTGTTTACCACATGGTTTACTGAATATTTTAAGCCCACTGTTGAGACCAACTTCTCAGAAAAATATTTCTTTGAAAATATTACTGCTCATTGACAGTGCACCTAGTCACTCATGAGGTCTCATGGAGACATACAAGGAGATTAATGTTGTTTTCTTGCCTGGTAACACAACTTCTATCCTGCAGCCCATTGATCAAGGAGTACTTTTGAGTTTCAAGTCTTATTGTTTAAGAAATTCATTTTGCAAGGCAATGGCTGCCATAGATAATGATTAGAGAAGGTCAAAATATCAACATCAACAGTTTAGAGACACCCTTCATGGATGTCTATGAGGGTTTCAAGACTTCAGTGAAAAAAGTAAGTGCAAATGTGGTGGAAACAGCAAGAGAAGTAAATTAGAAGTGGAGCCTGAAAACATGAGTGAATTGCTGTAATTTCAGGATAACACTTTAAAAGATGAGGAGTTGCTTTTTATGCATGAGCAAAGAATGCAGTTTCTTGAGATGGAATCTACTTCTGATGAAGATGCTGTGAACATTGTTGAAATGACAACAAATGATTTAGAATGTTCCATAAACTTAGTTGATAAAGGAGCAGCAGAGTTTGAGAGAATTGACTTCAATTTTGAAGGAAATTCTGTGGGTAAAATGCTATCAAACAGCACTGCATGCTATAGGGGAGTTTTTCATGAAAAAATTCAGTCAATGCAACAAATTTTATTGTTTTCTTGCTTTAAGAAATTGCCACAACCACCACAACCTTCAGCAACCAAACCCTGATCAGTCAGCAGCTGTCAACATCAAGACAAGACCCTCCACTAGGAAAAAGACTATGACTTAGTGAAGTTTCAGATGATTATTAGCATTTTTCTTTTTGGAAATAAGGTATTCTTTAAGTAAGGTACATTGCCCTTTTAGACATAATGCTATTGCACTCTTAATAGACTACAGCATAGTATAAACATAACTTTTATATGTACTGGGAAACCAAAAAAATAATGTGACTTCCTTTATTGTGATACTTGCTTTACTGCAGTAGTCTGGAACCAAACTCTCAATATCTTCAAAATATGCCTGTACTTACATTCTTGTAGCTTATGATTTATCCACCCGTGTGTTATTTTATTAGGTTGAAATTGAGTTGAATGAAGAAATAAATGCTGGTAAAACATTATTTTGCAGCTTTTAAATCTTAATAAACAGAATTAAATGCCTACTGTTCACCCTCTGAAAACATCAAGCTTTATTAGTAACCTGCAACATGAGAAGTTGAAAAAAATGCTCAGAGGCATTTATACTTTTCCCATTAATGAAGAAGAAAAACATATAATCTTATCTTCATTGTATGTATTATTCATGTGATTTTTTAAAAAAATTCTATTTAGAAACACTGGAAAAATTTTCTACAAAATGAAATCACCTTCTTTTGCACTTAAATCTCTACAAGCAAGTTCATAATGGTCTTCTATAAGCCAGAGATAGAGAAAGTTTTCTGCTAGAATGCTGAAAGTGTGAGTGTGTTGTGCTATAGGTACATCATAAACATATAAGGGCAAAATTCCTGATCTGGTGGAGGACTGAGGGAATGACTCAGAAATATGTATTTTTAAATGTACAGATTTTACAATTATTTTCTAATTAGAATATATAGTCCATTAATATTTAATGTAATTATTAATAGATTAGCATTTATGGCTGTGTTTTCATCATGTGTTTTCTACCAGTGTTCTGTGTTTTTCCATTCCTCCCTTCCTGTAGACAGGAAAGGGAGATCATGATCTTTCCACCTACAATCAAGGTATGCTTCCAATAGAACCAACAGAAAATGAAATAACCTGATAACTACTGGCCGTCTAAGAGGGAAGGTATCTATTGCTTAATCCACCTCTCTACTCCACCAAAAAAAGCAGTGAAAGGAAATGGAATTTCCTTCTCATAGTGGGAGAATGCATCACTACCTTTTTCACTTTCAACCCATGCCAATACATACTCTGAATTTAGAGGCACTGGGATAACACTGAGGATGGCACTGGGGTTTGGTGGAAAGGAGAAACACTTAGAATCCATATGGAATAATTGTGTTGAAGTGAATAGGGCTGAATGTAAATCAAATGAAAATGCCTTTTAGAAGTTTTATTGTGAAAATTTCAAGGTGTACACAAATGATTTGAGAACAGTACATTAAGACCACATGTCCTTAAAACTCATCCTCTATAATGATCAACATATTGTTATCCATATGCGATCAAATATATATGGATAATTGTGTTTCCTCTGTAAACTGATGGAGCTCAGGACATGCTACCCCAAAATATGGCACCGTGGCATTTAGGAAGCAGCAGACCTGGAGGGTCACTCTCATCTCCTCTTCACCTTTCTTCCCTGAAGCAGGTCATAAAAGAATTCTCTGACCTTCCTCTGAAGTAGGTCATAAAACTTTCATTCCATAGGTGCCCTCTCTATTATGCCTGGAGAAAAGAAACATCCCTATTCTCGAAGACTCGGAGACATACATAAGAATCTGAACAAACCCTCGTTAGGTTCCCTGCAGTTTACTACCATTAGGTCATACCCTCGTTGTCCAATCATACTTCTTCATGACTATCCACTCACAAAACTTGGCATAATGATACACAGGTTTCCCTGTTCTTCATTTTTGAAGTCACCTAAGACTTATATTCACAAATGTGCATGCTTTTCTATTGCTAATCTGTCTTTTGTTATAGGTGCCGCATCCATAAACCTTATGAAGGGTGAGTAAAAGATATTACTGTTGACCCTTGAACAATGTAGGAGTTAGGTCAGCAACGATGTGTTGACTCTGAGCAGTAGAAAATCCAAGTATAACTTTTGACTCCCCTCAGAACTTAACTCTAAATAATCTACTTTTTACTGGATGCCCTACCAATAACATAAGCAGTCAATTAATACATATTCTGTATGTTATATATCCTACACAGAATATTTTTACAATACAGTAAACTAGAGAAAAGGAAATGTTTTTAAGAAAATCATAAGGAAGGGAAAGTATCTTTACTATTCACTAAATGAAAGTGGATCATCATAAAGGTCTTCATCCTCATCATATTCACTTTGAGTAGGCAGAGGAGGAGGTGGAGGGGTTGGTCTTGCTGTCTCAAGGGAGGCAGAGGCAGAAGAAAATCTGGGCATAAGTGGATGCACATAATTCAAACTTATGTTGTTTAAGGGTCAACTGTACTTATTCTCTCTTACAGCTCTGACCTCCTAATTTTTTTCTTTCAATTTTTTTTAACATGGCTTCAATTTAATCTGCAAATAGTTCTGTGTGTACCTCTAAGATAAAATACTTTTTTAAAACATAACATTACTATAGTTGCAAATAAAAGTTAAACAATAATTTCTTAATGTTATCTAATATTCAGTCCATACTCAAATTTTCTCAACTGGATCACAAATATATTTTGTGACCTATTAGGAGATCTATTTCGGAGAAGCACAGTGCCACTTACACCATTATCTCATTTGGAAGTCAGGAGAGATTCACAATATTTATAGGGAAGCACCACAGTAGGTGGAAACTTCTCAAATTAGTAATCGCCTAATTCATCTCAGCCCAGGATTGGATTAGGTGAACCCTCACCACTGTGCCTGGCTAGTAACGCAAAGGCTGAACATTTGTGGAAGAAGATGTTATACTGAACCTTGCTTATACATATAGCTGACAGCCTATCAATTCCTAGACACATAAATAATATGAATTGTATTAAAAAGCCAAAAACAAAAAAAGAAAACACAGAAAATAGAAATAGATCTGCACCTAATTCAGATATGGGGCTAGCAACAAGGACTTTAAATAACTATCATTAATATCTACAAAAAATAGGAAGATGGAGAAAATGTATGAAAAGAGAATTAAAATTTGTAAATTTTTTAAATGAAAATTTCAGAATTTAAAAATATATTTAATTATGAATTCAATAAGTGGATTTAGGAGATTAGACACAAGAATATTTCGCTTGCAAAGTAGAAGACATGTAGAAAATATTCAACAGAGACATATAAAGAAAAAACATACAAGAAATAGAATAAGGAATACGTGGGGAAAATGCTATATTCTGTAATTAGGGTCTCAGAAGAGACTCCAGAAAAAAATATGCAAAAGAGCAGAGATAAGGGCTAAAAATTTTGCTAAACTGATGAAAATGATTCACCCACAGAGTTAAGAAGCTCTGCTACTGCCAGGCAGAATAAATATAAAGGAAATAGTTACAACAAAATTCTGAAAGACAAAGAGAAAACCCTACAAATAGATTAATGAAAGAAGAAACATTACCTTCAGAAGAGCAAAACTAAATCTAAAGCTGACTTCTCAGTGAAAATGATGGAAAGCCAGACAATGAAATGACATCATTCTTGAGCTGGAAGAACAGAATTTACATTTAAATCATGGGAAAATTCAAATATTAATAAGACATAAAGATGTTTTCAAAAAATAAATTGAAAGGATGGTACACTAAGAATAGTTATAAAAGTTATCACAGTGAGTGCTTCAAGTGAGAGATAAATGATTGCAGATTTGAATACAGAAATGCATAAAGAAAGAGGAACAGAAAGGGTAATTTCATTACATGTAATACAAAAATATGTAAAAGTAGAACACTTATAAAATAATTATTTAAATTAAGGGAGGGATTAAGTCAAATAAAAGTGTTTTAATATTTTAACATTGTTAGGGAATATAAATCCAAAATTTCTTAAAAGTGTAACAATGAAAATCCAACAAAATATAAACATATACTGCATTAGGAAAACAATTTAACTTTAAAACACAGGAGAGAAAATGAAAAAAATGAATTTTCTTCTTTATACCCTACACCAAAATCAACTGCAGTTTGATTGCAGACCTACTTATGATAAGTATAACTACAAATATTTTAAATAAAAATAATAGAAGAACATTGTCATAACCTTGGGTTAGGCAAAGAGAAACATTAATTGCAAGTTTAGACTGACATTTCCAATTCAAATTTAAGATAGCAATGTTTTCAGTTAATACTTTATTTTCATAATTTGCCTCTTTTTTTCTTTAGCAAAAATTCTGGTTTCTAATCTCTTTAAAATAAATTCTAATTGTTTTACTACAGTTTAAGAAAACTATGCCATATTCTTACTGAATATGATTACTGAATACACTTCACAATTTCTTTGGACTTTAAATGTCTTTTCTTTGTGTGTTTTAGGTATCCACATGATATATGATCAGGTTTAACTATTTTATTTTTGCTGTATATTTGTAGGGATTCTTTTATTTTTATTATTTTTAAATTGTGTAAATTGTTTAGAAGTTTTAAAATCAAAACTATTAAAAATTCAGAGAAATGTAGCTTCCATCCATGGAGTGCACATATGTCTATATATAAAATTCCATCTTAATAAGCAATTACTTATGCTATTTTTATCACTCTTCCCCTGAGGTAATGTACCAGGCCCACTATTCCACACCTTACTTTTTCACATGTGGGCTATATCTGGGTATTCCTCCACAGAAGCAATTAGAAATATTGAAAAAGTTGTAGGAATATTTGTCTTTAGGGACACTTACAATCCAGAGAGAAACAAGGAACTGTGGTTGTTGACAGAGAGCAGGGTTTGGAAGCAGTTTTTATTCTTTAATTAAAATTGGTCTAGTTCCATATTGAAGGTCTCCAGGCAAACATACTATACCTGAAAAGGTCCCTACAGAATGAGGCTCCCTGGAAAGCTATCCTTTGGTCTCCAGACATTGGGTCTTATGACAAGAATGGAGTAAAACTTTTGTGGATTTCTCAGTGCTCCTGTTAGAAACCCCGACCTCCTGGACTCTAGACATATTAAAAGAATTAGGTCTAGAAACATTTGTCCTGTCAGTTGCTTTTTTCCTAGAGCGTAATAAAACTTCTCAGATCTTCCTAAGAAGGGCAAAGATTCCAGCCCAGACTAGGTCCTCAGGCTAAGCCCTAAGGTCCCTGGGACAGGAGAACCTTCTCCTTTTAGGTACAGTCAGCCCTCTGTGTCTGTGGGTTCCACATCCAGGGAAGTCAACCAACTGGGGCTTGAAAATATTTGAAAGAAAAAATAAGATAATTGCATTTGTATTGAACATGTAGAGATTCTTTATCTTGTAATTATTCTCTAAACAATACAGTATAAATAGTATCCACACAACATTTATGTTGTTTTAGGTATTTTACGTAATTTAGAGATGATTTAAAGTATACTGGAGGATGTGCATAAGTTATATGCCAATACTCCACAATTTTATATAAGGAACTTGAGTGTCCATGCAGTTTGATATCTAAGGGGTCCCTGGACACTCCCATGGGTACTGAGGGATGACTGTATTTACAGTTCAAGGAATAAAGAGGCTTGGAAACTTGGAAACATGTCTAGGTGGTAAAGGGCCCAATACATGGGACAATCTGACTCCTCCAGAGGTTTTATTTCCCTTCAAAAGGTTGGAGTCTGACTCCAGCACATTACACCTCTTAGGTGGGCCAGGCTACTTGTGCAGAACACTTGACCTGGCTCTTATGGCGCCTCAGGAGAAATGACTAGGGTAAGGGGACCCACATACTTATTTTTTACTGTGAGATTTTAATAAAAAATCTGTCTCTGACCCAGACAACTTCATGTGCATAATTAGGGTAATTTTAATAAAGATGAATATTAAATATGAATATCTATTGATTTTCCCCATATACATATACTATAATATAAATGAAAATGTTTTAATTATTCCTTGCCCTCAGATTAAATCTAAGGGGAAAACTTCTTTAATTAGACTGAAGTATAAAACATTCACAGATTCATAAAATATAAAATGAAAAATTTCATGTCAAGTAATGACTCTGTTGGTCATTGGGGAAATGAAAACTCCTTTTAAAAGTATATTTTTCAATGTAGGTTGATGCTTTTAAGTCCTTTTTTAGTCTAGGAGAGATAGCTAATTACTCAGGCGAGAGCTGACTCCTTTAAGATTGGAGGCAAAGGATAAATGGTAATACAGAGATTTGGGCCATGCAGAGTTGGAAAAGTTTACTGTTTTGGGGATGCAAACATAAGAGGTAATACTGAAAAAGACATGAACAAAAAAGGCTCTGTAGGAATTAATTGGGTTAAAATGGGGACACAATTCTAGAACAGAGACCAGATTTAAGCAGATTCGTTTTCAACTAATTCCTGTTGCTTCAGATGGCATGATGGTAGCCACAATTCAATGGAAAGAAAAAATGCATGGGGATGGAGAAATAATGAGCAAATGTGGTCTAGAGGGCAATTCCTAGGAAATAACTTTAGGTGAGTGCAGGCACAACAAATTGACAGGAAACAAATGAATCAGAAGTCTATTCCTTCTTTTTATCGCTTACTAAAAAATTCTGTGGGTGTCAAGTCCGCCCGTAAGTCCTTAAATTTTCCCAGCAGAAAAAAAGGTGTTAAAAGCTGCTTACCTTCCACTAAGGACAAGATCCCCCCAAACCCCATCAGATGTGGCCCTGGGAGATGATGTCAAAGAAAGGGCCTCCACAGAGGGTCAAACCAGAGTCAAAGGATCTCACACAAGGGAATCTCCCCAGATAGCAGGACTGGAGTCTAATTGAAGGTCTTTCCACATCCTTCTGGGGAAAGGGTGCTTTCTACAGCTTGGGCATCAGGATTTCATCATTGCTGTAGATCAGTGACTGCAGCGTGGACCCCAAGCTTCCCTTTTGTCAGTTGCAGTTTTTCTAGTCATGCCCCACCATTGTATACTTGGTATATACATGCAGGAGGCAGATAGCTTGTTTTCAATTTTGTAAGCAGGTGGGTCAAAAGGATGAAATGCTGATGGAGAGAACATTGTCATACCCACTTTGAGCTGTCACACCCACTTTAATGTTAGACTGTCTCTTGGGGAGAAAATGCATGTATTTTACATGTACGAAAAAATGCATTTAAATATGTGGTGGCCAGAGGGGTGGACAGAAATTTGTATCCTCCATAATATGCAGTTGTTACTAGGAAGTGGCTGCAAGCTTACAGCAGCTATACTTACTTTAGCAAATACTTCTAATGGCAAGTATTGATTATGAGTAACAAAGTACAAATTTCATTATTGATTTCTCTGTGGTAAGGTATTGAAAAGACCTTGTGATATTCTTTCTCAGCTAAAGAATGTGCTTTTAATTCAAATATCCAGAATAGTAGTACAGTCCTCAATTTCCCTCTGTTAATTTGTAAGTCAGAGATATCAAGAACAGAAAGTGAGTTCAGAAAATCATCTTCTTCCTTTCATATTCAGATTTAGTTTTATGTCTTCAGGATCCTTTGAATCTACACACTTCTTATTATAATGGCCATAGATAACGTGTCGAGAAAAGGAAAATGCATGAAAGGTCAATTCAAAAAATGTTTCAGGAAACTATTGTGTCACCTTTAGTAAACTCATGTAGGGCATTTTCCAAAAATAAATAACCACCTATTTCTTAAAGACCTGAAGATCTGAGAAAACTACAAAGGCCACTGAAACTGCCCAAGTATTAATCTGTCCAACTCCCCTACATTTAAAAATGCCTGAATTATGTGGAATGACTAATAAATCAGTAAATCTTATGTATGAATGAAAGAGATGTGTAACAAAGTAAGTATCAAACAAATTGTTACAGCTACCAATGTTCCTGTAAAATAAACTATGATCATAAATCTTCATAGCATAGTAAGTGTAAAATTACTTCATGTATATCACTACAAATGTTTGATGTCCTTAATAAATTATTTCTTAAACATAAGTAATGAGAATTTAAATTCACACGCAGCTACTTAAAATGATCAAATATAAAAATGAGATTTTACTACAAATAATATATTAAAGGCTGTGGGACCATGTTATAATACTGAGCAATGAACACTGAGTCACTCAACTGGCAAAATATATGGGCAGAACCTCTCAGCAGCCTTGAAAGGAAACCTCAGCTGTATCTTATATAACTTAGTGATGGACATATGTATTAAAATATCTGCTCTTGATGATGGGCAATGATTGGGTAATTTAAAACATTGTCACATTGAAGTAGTTTATTCTTCCTTATGCCCAAAGCAATAACATTGGGGGCAGGGGCAGGGGAAGGGGTTATAGAAGCCTTGATTACTCATTGTGAAATATACAATTGAGTCAAACATTTGCAATCTGTAAAAGTTGTTGGCAACTAAAGGGAAATCACTAAAATATCAAAATGTCATTTTTCTTTTCTTTTTCTTTTTTTTT